>NC_091469.1:343999811-344165140 GCF_036971445.1 Narcine bancroftii
AGCAAATGAGAGTGAACCTATGAAGGACCTTCATATTGCCATCTGAACAGCACAGACAACCAACCTAATGTTGCCATGATTATAGCTAGTGACTTCAACCATTCCAATCTGAAAGATTCTTTGCACATTTTCAACAGCATATTAAGTTCAACTTCAGAAGAGAGAACATCATGGATCAGGTGTACACCAATGGTCCTGCTGTGTATAAAGGTTCCCCTTGCCCTCACATTGGATACTCAGAACACATATCCATCCTGCTAACCCTGGCATACAGACAGCTGGCAAAATGAACTAGGCCAGTTTGGAGGAAGATCAGGGTATGGCTGGGGAGGGGATATAGCTGTGCAACAGGACTGCAGCTGTTTCAGGGAGGTGGCTATCTACAATGGACATATTAACATCAGGGAGTACACGAGCTTTGTGACTGGCTTCATCAACAAGTGGATTGAGAATGTCACTGAGATCAAAATTTTCACCACCAGTACTAACCAGAAACCATGGTTGTATCCAGTTGCCTATGCACTTCTCAGAGTTTGTGGATGCTGTCTTTAGGACAAGAGAAAAGATGACACTAAGATCAGTCAGGACTGAACTCTCACATGCAATCTGGAAGGCAAAGGTGGGTACACATAGATGAACCATACATAGATAGCTGTGTGATACCAGTGACACATGTGGCAAGGGATCAAAACTATAACAGATCACAAGTTAACCTTGCGAGTCAAAGACAATGACTCCTCCTTTGGGACAGACTGAACATCTATGCATGATTTGATGAGTAGAATAAGCTGGCACCAAAGAAAGCTCCATGTTCCCCTGATGAACAGGCTACCTGAGTAGCTGGAGACGAGGTGTGGTGCCCTCAATCTAAGGTAAACTCACACAAGGCAGCAGGACCAGACACTATAACTGGTCATGTACTGATGAATTGTGCAAACCAAATGACAGAGGTCCTCTGTCAAATGACATCATCAACAAATCATGACAGCAGTTGATTGTCCTCACAGGTTTCAAGACAGCCACCATCATCCTGGTACCAAAGTGGACAACAGTAACAGGCCTCAATGACTATGGCCTGAAGGCACTGACCTCCACCAAGGTGAAATGGTTTGAGCATCTGGTGATGGAACGCATCAAAGCACACCTCCGAGAGACACTGGAACCATTTCAATTCACTTACAGACAGAACCAATCCTCTAATGATGCTATAGACTTGTCTATTCATTCTGTCCTGGCCCACTTGGTGAATGATGCCTCATACACCAGACTGCTGTTCATCAACTTCAACTCACTGTTTAATGCAATCATTTCCCAGAGGACAAGCTATCCTTGCTGGGATACACCACTCTCTGTAACTGGATTCCGAATTTCCTAACAGAAAGACCACAGTCTGTCTGGGTTAGCAGCAGAATGCCATGCACTATCACACAGAGCAGGGAATATCTTAGGGCTGTGTGCTCAATCTGCTCCTGTTCACACTACTAACCTATGACTGCAATGCCTGATCCAACTCCAACAGTCACCAAGTTTGCAGATGACATGACAATAGTTGGGCTCATCAGGAACAACAATGAGTCACACTACAGAGAAGAGATGGAAAATCTCATGATATGGTGCGAGAATAACAATGCGAGTCTCATTGTGGACAAGTCAAAGAAGACAATTGTGGTCTTCAGGAAGACTAGGGATGACCACCATCCACTACTCATTAATAACTCCATAGTGGAGACATAGAGAATACCAAGTTCCTCAGAGTCCACAAGATGTGACCTCTCACTTATGATGAAGGTGCAACAACAACAGTACTTCCTGAGTAGACTGAAGCAGGCAAGGCTAAAAGCTGCCATCCTGTCAACATTCTACAGGAGTTCTATCAAGAATGTCCTGTGTGGTTCTGTAGAACATTGGATCAGTGGCCAATCCACAGGATCATAAGAGCAGCAGAGAGGATCACTGGGGTCTCCCTCCAGCTCCCATCACCCCAACCCCCAATGATGTGATATTCAGGGATTGATATTTGAAGAGGGCTCACAAAATCATTGAGGACTCTTTCCACCTCCCCACACACCATCTTCCAGCTCCTCCCATAGGGAAAGAGATACAGGAATATCAGACCAGCAACACCAGGCTGAGAAATGGCTTCTTCCCTTGGGCAGTGAGAATGCTGAATGACTGAATGAACTGCTCATACAAACCTTGTGAGACTCTAATATTTATTAAACACTATTTATGTATATACCTTTAGCATTTTTATTTTTTGTCTGTGTTTAAGTCTTGCTATGTAATTTCATGCTTTTGCAGGGAGGACTGGAGAACCCTATTTTATCAGGTTGTACTTGTACAATTGAAGGTGAATGAGGGTTACCTAAAATTAGAAAAATTAATATTCATGGCATTTGGTTTAATGTTGTTCATACAATGTGTTTTTCCTCAATTTTACACTAGCCCTCACCAAGGATGAGGCCATGGACAGAAATGTCAATGTAGGAAAGGGTTGGGGTGTTAATATGTGGTTGATTATCGGAAGATCAAGTTTTGACCCACAAACAGATGTTTAGGTGTTCAGCAAAGTGGTCACCCAATCTGTGTTTCCATTAAAGAAGATGCAGACAGTTAAATCAGTTATTTTTTACTGGATAAAAAAAAACTACAAATCTATTTGTTTTGGATGGTTTGACATTTGACATCTGTTGGGAATTTTGTGGAGAGCAAGCATTAACTTAAATGAGAACTACTCTTCAGAAAAGAAACCTATTCAAATGTAAATTGCTATAATCATCTTGAAATTAAAGAACATCTTTGAAAACAAACAGGGAGGACAGGCTGCTAGCCCACAGCATAAGGTTCATAAACTGACATGATCATGTGCATCAGCCAAATGTAAAACAGCAGTTTATGTTAATTGGTCTACATCAAGCCAAGCATCAGATACCTCAGCTCCTTTATTTTGCACATTTGTGCCAGAGATCAAGGAGGGTCTCCAGTCTGCACTGATTTTTTAACTTAACACATTAAACCTGATTTCAAAAGGCCATTTCATATCGGGCCTTCTCCTTGAGACTCGCTATGGAGCGGATAGAAAAATGAGAACTTACCTTTCAGAGAGGAGCCCCAAAAAGCTGCCCAACGTCCCATTCATATCCAGAGGTGCCTCGTAGCGCCTCCGGATCTGATGGAGGTGGGGCGATTAGTGCTGTAGCACCACCTGTCATCAATACATGGCAGAGCAATGGCTATCTTCCCTACCCATAATCCCTCATGCAACTGAAACTGCGGTATGGTTTCCAGAACAGTTCCAGCTGCATGGAGGATTATGGGTAGGGAAGACAGCCATTGCTCCATCATGTTTTGAGCCACAGAGAGAGGCCCTGAAGGCAGAAGCAGCCTGGTGTGGCTGTCCCAGCCCGCACCGGCTGCCCTAATGGCCCCCGCTGCCCCCTCGGGTGCCCGCTGACATCCCCCACTGCCCTTGCTGACAGGCCCCACTGTCCCGACTACTCCAAGGACTCCCTGTTGCCCCGACTTGGAGGGAGGGGGTGAGTGGGGAGGTTGGTCACGGGCTGACGGCAACATCAGCCCGGTCCTAAACACAGCTATACATTCAGATCGATCAGCAGAGTGCTGTGCTGCGGAGATTATCCCTCTCGGAGAGGGGTTGGAATATGCGGCTTCGAGACCGCCTCCAAAAGGTAGATGCGTATGCGTTTTGGCGGAGTTTTCCGCCTTTACATCTCAACTTGTGGGCTATCTGAAATGGCCTAAAGAGAAGGTCTTTGAAGCATTCTCAGTGGAATAAAAACCTTTATGCCTATTAGCATTAGACCCCATGTGGCTTAGACACAGTCACAACACCACTAATATAAGAGACTTGTTAAAATAAAATGACCCCCAATCCAGAGAATGTAAATATTTTACTAATTCACTTCTGAGTGGAGCACCATTGCAGAAGAAATTCTACTCAAGACCACATTTACATTGCATTCTTTAACTCTTTTCAGAAGAAATTTCTAAAATATAATTTGCTGAGGAGATGACAGTTCAATCCATCTTCCCAGTATTTTAGATATTGACCATCAATTCTGTGACAAAGGCAAGTGGTACATCAAAAGTTCCACTTCAACAAGTCTAAATCCATCCCAACTTAAAATCTTACAGCTTATCACAAAACAATTTCCCCTCCTCAGGTTTTCCATTTCTCCTGAGATCACTGATAATTATAATTGCATGGTTTAGAAAGGGTGAATTCCTTGGTTTGACCTGTATTTGTCCACAGAAAACTAATTTACAATTGTCAATTAACATTAAATCTACATCACGTTGTGGAAACATATTCAGTGTGTTGGTTTGATTGTGTGAGGGGAAGTATTAAGCTTTCCACCAGTCTCATCAGCATTGTACCTGCCTGGAACATGTTTAGTTTGAATTCACAGTTGAGAGAGATGTTGGAACCCAGTTGCATTAATAACAAGATTGAAGCAATAGTACTGGTCAAAATTACTGTACCTAATATTTTGCATACACTGATGACACTCATATATGCACATTGATAATATCTTTGCTTCAATATCGATGATCTTCAATACAGTGTTAATTGTCAAAACAAAATGAAAGCTGTCTGTAAAATATTGAAGTAGTTGCCCTTTTACAGATGAAGATAGAGGCTTCACAAACTAATACAGTGAACCATTTCTTTGAAATCTTCTTCTTTGGCTTGGCTTCGCGGACGAAGATTTATGGAGGGGGTAAAAAGTCCACGTCAGCTGCAGGCTCGTTTGTGGCTGACAAGTCCGATGCGGGACAGGCAGACACGATTGCAGCGGTTGCAAGGGAAAATTGGTTGGTTGGGGTTGGGTGTTGGGTTTTTCCTCCTTTGCCTTTTGTCAGTGAGGTGGGCTCTGCGGTCTTCTTCAAAGGAGGTTGCTGCCCGCCAAACTGTGAGGCGCCAAGATGCACGGTTTGAGGCGTTATCAGCCCACTGGCGGTGGTCAATGTGGCAGGCACCAAGAGATTTCTTTAGGCAGTCCTTGTACCTTTTCTTTGGTGCACCTCTGTCACGGTGGCCAGTGGAGAGCTCGCCATATAACACGATCTTGGGAAGGCGATGGTCCTCCATTCTGGAGACGTGACCCATCCAGCGCAGCTGGATCTTCAGCAGCATTTCTTTGAAATGAGATGAATGTAATGTTTGCAGAGGAAGTGAAATGGTGAACTTTTCCATAACCTTCCAATGACAGGAATATATTAACATTCTACCTCTCTAAGCTTTTATTATCAACTGATGATGTGGAATCATCAGGGGAATTCTTCTAACTCCTAGTACAGCCACAGCAAAGATTGGGCAGAAATTTTGGAGTCCTTGTGACTTTTTAGCAGGGGATTCCCACACTTTGTTCGAACAATCATAAGTGAATGGCAATACAATTTTCATTGGGTTCTATCTTGAAGAACAATTCTTTCTAATTGCAGTCAAATTTACACAAAGTATTCTCCCTCCTTTCCATTATTTGACTCTGCCCTAAATGCCTCCTCATTCAGTGATTTAAAATCCCATGCTTGCTTACCTTGCCTCTCTCACCTCTGAAGTCTCCAATTCCTCTTGTGAAATTTTCCAATGTGTATTGAAACCCTATCCTTAATCCAGGCATTTCTCAGTCACTCTGTTCCCATGATCTCTCATACCATTGTTATCCTTAATGTTTTGCTGTAGTGGGGCCACTACGGTCTTAGCTCAGGTAGTAAAAAGACGCGCACACCAAGGGAGTGTAATCGACACCAACTTTATTGGGCTACAGATCTGCCTTTTATAGGTACCCAGCGTGTCACCACTGGGGCATGGAGTGAGCAAGGCTGGCTGATAATTGATTGTCCCGGATGCGCAGGCCCGGATTTGACCCCCTGTGATCCCCTGGCTGTGATTGGCTGATTTGACCACCTATGGGAGCAGGTGTCTCATCCCATGTGCTGTCTGCCCGATCGTTGTGTCCGACAACTGTTTGCTGTGTCAGCCCGTGGAGTGGGCCATAGACTGCTACTCAAAAATCTCCCAGAACCGATAATCAGGACACTGTCTTTTGGCAGCCAACCCCTACTCTGTGGGATGAGGTGAGTAACTGGCTTGTTAATGTCCAAGTGGGCTGGTTTCACCCAGTTAAGTGTGAAGGTCTCCTCCCTGCCACCAATGTCCAACACATAGGTAGAACTGTTGTATCTGATGATGCAGTAAGGCCCTTCATAAGGCCAATGAAGGGGTGACCGGTGGGTCCCACGTCAGAAGAAAACATAGTGACAGTCTGAAAGGTCTTTTGAGACAAAGGTGCAGGCTTGCCCATGAGCTCTGGGCTTAACTGGGGCTAGCAAGCCTGGGCGCTAATGCAGTTGAGAAAATGTAGCTGCCGGGAGCTCCCCTAAGTCCTTAGAAGCTGCCACAAATTAATCTGGAAAGACTAAGGGCACACCATAGACCAACTTGGCAGAGGATGCCTTGAGATCCTCTTTTCAAGGCAAAGCGGATGCCTAGCAGGACGCAAGGGAGTTCATCTGCCCAGTACAGTCCGGTGAGTTGGACTATCAGAGCTGTCTTCAGATGCCTGTGGAACTTCTCCACCAGCCTGTTGGCCTGTGTGTGGTATGCTGTGGTGTGGTGGAGTTGAGTCCCCAGTGGTGTGTTGGAGATGGGCCCCCCCCATCAGATGTTAAGAGTTCAAGGACCTCGAAACGTGCCACCTAGGTGTTCAGTAATACCCATGCACATATCTCCATGGAGATTTCAGGTAGTGGCACCCCCTCTGGCCATCTAGTCATCTTGTTGGCCATGGTCAATAGATAACATATTCCTCTGGATACAGGTAGTGCCTCATTGTGAACGTGGCTGAAACGGCTGTTGGTTTGAAAGGCTGCAGAGGGGTTTTAATATAGATCTGGACATTGGATGCCTGGCACTGAGTACAAGTCCTGGTCCACAGGGCAACATCTTTATAGAGGCCGTGCCAGACATACCTGTTGGCCACCATTCTAACTGTAGTCCTGATAGCAGGGTGAGCCAAATTGTGGACCAAATTGAAAACTCGCCTCCTCCACGCGACCAGAATAATGGGGCATGGTTTACCAGTCGAGGTGTTGCAGAGCAGTGTGCGGTTCCCTGGGGTGATCTGGATGTCCTCCAGTTGCAGGCCAGTAAATGCTGTCCAGTATGACGGTATGTCAGGGTCTTCTTGCTGCGGATCTGCCAGGGTAACATAGTCGATACCCCGGGCAGTGTCATGCACTGCTAGGATAGCTAGATGGGATAGGGCATCTACTACCACATTGGACTTGCCAGCAATATGTTCAATGTCTGTCAGAAATTTATATATGTAATGCAGGTTCTGCTGTTGCCTGGCTGACCACG
The DNA here is from genome assembly GCF_036971445.1 of Narcine bancroftii. NCBI lineage: Eukaryota > Metazoa > Chordata > Chondrichthyes > Torpediniformes > Narcinidae > Narcine > Narcine bancroftii. The sequence continues at coordinate 344,007,199 of NC_091469.1, forward strand.
GGTCTGACACTGCTGAAAGCAAAGATCAGTGGTTTGTGGTCTGTGCAAATGTTGAACTTCCTGCTATCCAGGAAGTAACAGAAATGCTGAATTGCCAGGTATAGCGCTAACAACGTCCTATCAAAGGTACTGTACTTGAGCTCTGATGGCCTGAGATGTTTACTGAAAAAGGCAGCCACTGTCTGTTAACCAGTTGAACAAGTACACCCTGACTGTTGTGCTGGAGGCATCTACCATGAGGGCTGTTGGACCATACTGGGTCATCAGGTACAACAGCTCCAGCTGTGCGTTGGACTTTGGCGGAGAGTGGCTTTGGCCAGGGTGTCTTTGGTTGCTTGGAAAGCCTTGGTCACCTCCTGTATCCATTGAACGTCTTTACTGGGCCTTGCCATAAGGGGTAATAGCAGATTCATGATGCGGGCTGCTACAGGTATGAACCGATGATAAAAATTGACCAAACCTACAAACTCTTGCAGTCCCTTCATGGTCATTGGTCAGGGTAAGAAACAAATAGCTCCCACTTTAGTGGGTAACAGCCTGGCCCCATGTTAGTCAATGAGATAGCCCAGAAAATCAATGGTCTTTCGGCCAAACTAGCACTTGGCTGATTTATGGTAAAACCAAACTCACTTAGCCTGGAGAACAATAGTCTTAAGTGACCAGCATGCTCAGTATGGGTGTGGCTGGCTATTAAAATGTCATCAAGGCAGACGAAGGCGAAGTGCAGATCCTGGCCCACTGCATCCATCAACCTTTGGAAAGTCTGAGCCGCATTTTTAAGCTCAAATAGAATGCGGAGGAATTTGAACAGTCCAAAGGGGATTATGATGGCAGTTTTGGGAATTCATCCGGGTGAACAAGGATCCAATGATAACCCTTGTTGAGGTCTACCTTAGAGAATATCTGTGCCCCTTGCATATTAGCTGTAAAGTCCTGGATATGGGGCACTGGATATCTGTCGAGCTTGGAGGCCTCGTTAAGGTGCCGATAGTCTCCGCACAGTCTCCAACTTCCAGCTGCCTTAGGTACCATATGGAGGGTGGGGGCCCATGGACTATTGGAGCACTGCACAATGCTGAGTTCCTCCATCTTTCTAAACTCTTCTTTTGCCAGGTTTAAGTTTCTCAGTGGGGAGGGGGGACGACGCCAAACCATGGCATGGAAGGGAGGGTCCTCTCTAATAATTTGGTGTCTCACCACATGTTTGGGTTCTGCCAAGTTGAAATGGGGTGTAGTGATGAAGGGAAATTCCATTAAGACTCGAGCAGATTCATTTTCGGCAGTACTCACTGAGTGTAGATGGGAGTTAGTAAGTTTGGTGTCCTTCTGCGAAAGTGTCTGAAATGTCTAGGTGTGTACCAGGCGACACCCCTGAGTTGGCTCTCAGGAAATATGTATCCAGTAACAGTTGGTCACCACCATAAACTTCCTGGTGAATTGTCTTCCCCAAAGCAGAGGGGAATTGTACAGGTGCCAAATGTCCGAATGTTGGAGCTGTTTGCTACTCAAAATTCTCAGCCCACCTTGCTGCTGCAGGGTTCTAGGCTGGATAGGGGTGGACTCTGTACTGTGCCCCAGTGACAACCAAGAAAGTTTGGTCCGACAGGGAGTTTTAGACATGGAGGAGGCTATGTAGTTAACCGGTTGTCGCAGCCATCAATGATGGTCGGCCTTGGCGTTTCCCTAGAAAGTGCAGGGGGAGCGGCATCGACAGGCCTCGGTACCCCACTGTCGATAATAAAAACAGTACTTTTCACCAGTGGAGTGTGTTGATCGGGTGGTTGGCCGATCGACAGGCTTCCTGGCCGGGCGAGGCTGACAAGGTGCTGTCATCTGTTCAATTGAAACATGGACATCCCTTTTCACCATCCATAGCAGGTCTGCTCAGGCAGTCACCCATCTGGGGTCACCGAAGTCTTCCGGCAGCCATTCCAGAAAGATCTGCTGGAACAGCAGGCAAGAGGTGTGGCCATTGTTGAGAGAAAGCATGTTGCTCATGATGGTAGAAGGGGCCCTATTCTCCAATACCATCGATGTGCAAGCAGTCGGGCAGTGTGTTTGTGCTTTGAGAGCCCAAACGTGCTGGTTAATAGCTCCTTGATGGCCACATAGCTTCCTTGTTCCGGGGGCTGCTGGAGGAAGTCGATGATGTGGGCTGTGGTGTCTTGATCAAGGGAGCTGACCATGTGGTGGTAGTGCGTGTCATCTGTGGAGATCTGGCAAATGGCAAACTGCGCCTTGACCTGCTGGAACCACATCCATGACTGTGGCGTCCAGAAATGCTGTAGCTTCAATGCTATGGCGTTGATTGTAGGCTGTTCTTCCATTGTTGGGTCAAAAGCACCATTTGGACCAGTTGGGGTCACCACTGTAGTGTGGTTGCTATGGTTAAAGCTTGGGTTATAGCTTGAGGTAGAAAGAAGACTGGCAAACCAAGGGAGTGTAATTAACACTGGCTTTATTGGGCTGCAGCTCTGCCTTTTATAAGTAGCCAGCCGAGTCACCACCAGGCCATAGCTTGAGCGAGGCCAACTGCTAATCGGTCGTCCCAGGTGCGCGCGCCTGGATTAGACCCCCTGCGATCTTCTGGCTGTGATTGGACGATTTGACCGCTATTCCTGCACCCAATGGGAGCAGGCATCTCATCCCACGTGTTCTCTGCCCGATCGTCGTGTTCGACGACTGTTTGCTTTGTCAGCCCATGGAGTGGGCTGCGGGCCGCTACATTCCTTCGATATTCTAAAATTCACATTCCAAATTCTTTCAGGCCTTTTTTCTTCCATGAGCATTCTGTAACATATTTCTCTTCATATCATTCACTTATCTTTGACTCCCTATTATTGTGTCACTCATGCTGAGTTCTGGGCACTATATTTTTTTAGACATACAGCACAGTAACAGGCCATGTCACTCAAATATACCCAATTGATTTACAACCATGATACGTTTCTGGAGGAAACTAGAGCACACGGAGATGTGGGAGAACGAACCCTTATCCCAGTCACTGTCTCTGTAACATGGCTGCACTAACCACTACACTAACTGTGCTGGTTACAATTATATCAGGGAAAATCCTCTATCTGTCAATTATTCCCTCACATAAATGGTTGCAGAAATTTGGAAACAATTAATTTATCAATCCATCACCAAGTCTTCCTGGGCCATAGTTATGCTAATGGAACAAAATTCAGAGAACACTCTTCTGATGAATGGCTTTTCCAGCTTCTGGAAACTCAACCAGAAAAATGAAAATGATGTATTTGAAGATTAGTTTTTCTCCTGCCTCGGAACTCACCTCTTTTAACCAAATGGTATTCAGCCTTTTTCTCCACACTGTCTGTGTCAGCCTGGGCAGAGTCATAATTATTTTCTTTTACATCATTATGAAAATAAATAGCAACACGTAAATTGTAAGAGTCCCAAGTTTCTTCGACCATCATCAGAAGTAACCAATGGATACTTTCAAAACTTACAAACAGTGGCGGATTAACTACCACCCAGGCCCCCGAGACTGAGCTTTAGTAAGGCCTTGCTTCTCACCGCCCTGCCAACCAGGTGATGCCCTCTCCTCACATATTCTAAATTTATCCACTGCGTTTATACTCAGGATGTATATGCTGCGCTCAGCGATGGCAGGATAGAATTGATGGAATGGGTGGCAATAGCCCAGAAGAGAGGGGTGTATGAGGAGGGGAGGAGATGGGCCAGTAGTGGGATGCCTTGGTGCTAGCCACTGGGGGGACGTCATCGCTGGGCTCTGACACTGATGACTGCTCATGTAACCAGTTTGACTGTGTTGGCATTTTATCCTCTGAGTTCAGAGAATTCAGAGAAATAATTGGAGGCAAAAAACCATTTGGTAAAAATCAGGCATCGGCGAATTTCTAAGATGCAATCTACTTTTATACAATCTATTATTAAACACATATTTCTATTTCCATTCAGTTCCCTGGCCTTACCTTTCCTCTAACTACATCGATTAAAAGAGTAAGTTCTGTCCAGGGTCCGCTTTTGCTGATGCCTTGACAACACGGTTGAAAGCTTCTCAGTCGATCAATTCAGATTTATTAAATCATATTTATTAAATCATACTAAATTATTAAACCACACTGAAAATGCACAGGTATATTTCTGTTTGGTTGGGAGACTTGCAAGAACAAGGTTATTTTATGTAGCATGTTAACTTGGGATACCACCATGATGTGAGAGGCTCTCAGGAAATGGAAGGTGACTGCAGCTTGCATTGAGAGGTGATGAATTTACTCCTGTATTCATGGCAAAATGTAGGCTGAGACAGTGGTGACATTTGGAGAACCAAGATGGGTTATCCCTCTCCTCCAGTTGGGACATTCAAACTCAGCCTATTAGGTTTGAAATGTTCCCAAAAACCAAATTTTTTACCAGGCAGTCAGTTGTGGTTCACAATGACTCATGGCATAAATAAAATCTTTAGCCGACCTTTGTGATTCTGACACCAATTACCTTCAATTAAAGCATTCTGCCTCTGCAATTGGGGTTTGTTCACTCCATCAAAACCATACTTTATTGTGAAAGCCTCCATAAAACCTCATGTTTATCCTCTGATGCAATCTCTCCCCATAACCATGGGACATCCACACCTCGTTTTGAGATATCTCCACATATTTCCTGAAGTGTGTGACCCCCCCCACCAAGAACTGAACAAGACATCACAACACTAATGTTGAGCACCTGGAGACAGTTAGTGAGATGGCGTCTCAATTAATCACCCAGTGGCACCCACCAACCCCACCAACATGCCACTAATTACTCAAATGCCTCTGGGCGCAATGGGCGAGCTGCTTTAATTCAACCCCCATCCTCCAATTATCCTCCACTTTTCCACCAAACTATTAGGTTTTTAACATCTCTCCAATCAAATGGGATGTTAAAAATCTAATAGTTTTGAGGGAAGGTGGAGGATCGCCCACACCACAAATCTTTGTGCCACTACTGCACCTCCGCCAACTCCCAGAAACCACCATGCGCATCACCCAGGCAATGGCTCAAAGCAAATTCTAGCCCACACTCCACAGTCACTGACATCACCCATGCAGTAAGTGTGAAATAGTAAATTGAGACCAGGCTACCTTTGACTGAGTTGACTTGGGCACCCCTTACTCTCCGGGCCCCTAGGCTTCAGCCTACTCAGCCTAATGGTTAATCCACCAGTTTCCAAACAATAACTTTCAGACATAATACCCTACATAGAAGTAAAGAACAGTAAATTTTAACCAGGTGTATACTTGGTATATTTTCTTGATCTATATGTGGCTATTGAATGTACATGGCTTCTGAACAAAGATATGAATGCATTGCCATAAAATTGGAAAAGTTGCGAGTTAGACCACATAAAAATTAGATTTCACTTATTTCTAGTGTGCTAAGCCATCAAGAAATCAAGTTCTTTTGCAGATAATGATGTTTGCACCAGGCTGCTCTGCAGAAAAAATGCATAGAGAAAGCAATCAGAGCAGAACAAAGTAGCGCCCACCCCTGACAATGTTTTATCCCTGAGGATGAACGAATGAATCAGGTTTGCTTCATAGAAGCAGGCAAGTCAGCAGAAGGAACTTCTTCCAATCCACAAGCTGCACATTGGGGGAGTGGAAACTTCTCTTGTTGATAAAACAGTTACCAGACACGATTACAGTGTCAGTGACCCAGGTTTGAACTTTCTGTCTGTAAGGAGTTTGTATGTTCTCCCTGTGACAGTATGGGTTTCCTCTGGGTGCTCTGGTTTCCTTCCACCTTTCATAATTTACAAGGTTGTAGGTTAATCGGTGTATTTGGGAGGCACGGGCTCATGGCTGTAGGGTGTGCTAAAATGCGGTACACCTAAACATAATTTTTTTTTTAACTGTTAAGGAAAGAGGAATCAATGGCTGCCTGATCAGGCCACTACTTCTGGCAGATCCCAGTGGATTATGCATCATCAGCTCCTCACTTATATCAGAACAGCCAAAATAAAATGTTAAGTGTCTTCCCTGATGCCATCTCAAGCGGCAAATTAGGAGGCAGAGCAGAAAATAGCTGCAGCATCTTTGCTACATCCTGTGACAAGGAAGTAGCAAATCAAATAGTCTTTGCTTTCAAGCAATAGGATGAATTGCTTTGGTGTGAGTCGATACAGGCTCATTTGGATGAAGAAATGGAAGGAAATATTCTAGCATAGAGCAAATGGATGAAGCTTCATGGAGTACTCAGTACACCATGAGTCCAGATCCTTAGGACAGGAAATTGTCTGGCTCTATTTTCTCCGATTTAATTCTTATTCACCCCCTTAGACTTTTTTTTTCTGAATCTCTAACACTGAATGTCCTTTGGAATCATTGCTAACCACTTTATTCAGCTCATGAAATTCAGTTTTGTTATTGATAATAAGCCAGTGCAGCAATACAGCTCAGAACTGCTGAAAACAGAATATCGGCCTAAATCTTTTTGTCACCAATAAAGGAATTGCTTTGTTGATTGCCCCTAAAACTGCCTGTGCAGATCCAGTAAATTCGGTGGAGTGAATGTCCTGATTCCCAAACTCAAATACTGTTGTTTATTAACTGAAAGGAAGGTTAGGCACTCAGCACCAGGGATATTGTCAAGCAGGCAAAGCAGTTCATGATGTTGAAAAGTTCTCGGGAGCAGAAAAAGAAAGAGCTTTCATTTTTGAGTTTTTGCAAACATTTTACGATTTAACCTGAAAATTAGTTGTTGATTATTGCATTCAACTCCAGACATTCAATTTTGTTGCAGTAGTTATTTTGTTTGTTTTACTCAGGACTATTGAGCTGATTAAATCGTAGTTATGGTTTAGTACCCTTAAGCCCGTATGATATAAATGATAGTATTTGCAGGTTAGTTTTCAGAATGAGAACAAGTTGTAAATAAATTTAGACATACAGCAGAGGCATGAGCCCTTACCATCTAATTTACCTACGCCCCTAGTATGTTTTGAACAGTGGGAGGAAACCAGAGACCCCAGGGAAAACCTACACAGACACGGGGAGAACATACAAACTCCTTACAGACAGCATAGGTTTCGAATCCCAGTCCCGATCGCTGACCCTGTGATGGTGTTGCACTAACCACTACACCAACTGTGCCGCCCTATAGTTGAAGTTCTTTCAATTCATTGATAATTGGTGACCATAAATCAGAGATTACAACACTGCATGGTTTGAATGACCAGAAACAATATCTGGATTTCCATGTTTCACTGCATGTCTGTGTATTCTAGAAGTCTGATGCCTTCTTTGTATCACTAGATACCAATAGCTTCATGATTGCTTCCAGTACAAACTTGGAGCAACATTATTCTATCCCAAATGAAGATGATGGGACATGTGACAAGTAATTCACTGTAAAGCAGTTGTAACCTACCATGAGGATCAGTAGTAAAGATATATGGGAATAATGCAACAAAGGGAAAGGATGAATGTCCTTAAGAATATACAAAGCCTGTTATTGCTAGTGAAAATAATGGGTGAAAGAAGATTATGGAAGCAGAAAGTGAGAGCGAACAGGAAGGAAAGAGCCATAGGATCATCGAGTTACACAACAAGGAAACAGGACATTTGGCCCAACCTTTTCCATCCATGTATTGTCCAAATGTTTCTTAAACTTTGGAAATGTACCTGTTACTACCACTTCTTCTGGCAGCTCATTCCTACTGTTATCCACTGAGGGAAACATTTGTTCCACAGATCCCCTTTACTCTAAACTGTGGCCTCTACTTCTCTCTGAAGGAATATGTGTAATTATCTACCCTATCTGTGCACCTCATGATTTTATAAACCTCTATAAGGTCATCCCTACATGCCACGGAAAATAGTCCCAACCTTTCCAATCTTCCCTTATAACCCAAACCCGTCAATTCCAGCCATACCTTGTGACTCTTTTCTGCAGCCTCTGTAGTATAATCACATCTATCCTATTGCTTGGCTGCCAAAACTGCATAGAATACTTTGTTATCCAGAGGACTGAGAATAAACATATGTTGTCACAGGGAAACTGTGTAAACTCCACAAAGACCACATCAGGGATCAGGATTCAACCCAGGTAAGTGGAGCTCTGAGTTCTGTTAGCTGTTCTTCTGTGCTGTCAATTTTGATCTGTAATCGAGCAGGAGAAAAGGACTTGATCTTGCCACATGGGACCTTGTATGTAATTTATGGTCCTTTCTATAGTGGGACATAAAAGTAAAAGCTGCAAATTCCACAATCCCACCATAGGCTGTACAAGTTTATCATAACTATTTTGTCCTTGTGCAGTGTACCTCTGTTTGTAAAACCAATTAAAAAAAATTGGTGTCATTTACTCCTACATGAAAGCACTTCACAGCTAATATAACTTTGTCAATCATTTTTAATAAGAATAGGAAAGAATATGGAGTGCTTGGATCTTTGTAACCCACCACTTTCCAATGGGCCATATTCAATTTGTACTGCTTTGGAGTTTTAAATAATTTGATTTTCTACTGAAGGAAAAGAAATTTCCAAGGAGGGATTACTATGAAGTTGGAAACAAAATAGACTCAGATGCTAAAATCTAGATTTTAAAAAAATTGCTAGAGGAACTTAATCGAGATCCTATCCACCTGGTCAAAAGTATGAAGCAAAATGATGAAGCCACCAGTCTGGCATATTTATACAATTTAACTTTTACTGTGATTCAAATATATATAATTCCAAAATACTTCATAAATAAATATTATTGCATATCTAAGTTGTATATCAAGGAAAAGCTATGCATTTTTAAAAGTGAGCAAACATTGTTAATTTATACATGTATTCTTGCCTTCAAGATGCAGTTAGTCTTCAAAGTATTATTTGAATCAATCAGCTTTTCAGAACAGACAAAAATATTCAAAGTTATCGATGATATGGTAAAAGGGGAGAGCACGGACTTGAAAGCAGGGACTGGTTAAAAAAGTTTAATGATGCTTTTGAAGAAATTATTGTGCTTTTTTTTCCTTGTCAATGAGTTATTATGTTGGGTTATCAGTCATCTCAATTCAAATTCAAAGGTTCAATATATAAATATGGAACTCAATTTAAATTTAAAATTTAGACATACAGCACGGTAACAGGCCATTTTGGCCCACGAGTCCATGCCATCCAATTTACATCCAATTAATCTACAATCCCCAGAGCATTTCAAACGGTGGGAGGAATCAATAGCCCACAGGAAAAATCCACGCAGACCTAGGGAGAATGTACAAACTCCTTACAAACAGGGCGGGATTTGAACCCCGGTCCCAAATGCTGCCGCTGTAAAGGCGTTGCACTACCCGCTACGTCAACCATGCCACCCCAAAGCTTTATTTTCTCAATACAACTTCTATCCCAATTTAACTTTTAAAAAGCTTTGCCTAATGAAATCTACCTTCATCCCACTGAGAAACTTTATATTCCAGGTATTGTTTCCATCCCTCACTATTTTGTTCGAAATTGTAGGATGTAATTTGCATTTTTTTTAAAAATCACATTAACTGCTTATTAGCCAAACAATTTCCTTTCTCCTGTAGTTTCATAGTTTGTTTGACACCGAGATCAAAATGACGAGTATCTGTTAAAATTGGGCTATGTCATTGGTACAAGCAACATACTGACAACATACAGGTTGATGGAGCTTACTACCATACATATTTTGCAACAGAAAATCACATGTTTAGCCCAACACAGCAAGTCATATCTCTAAGCCTAAGCATTTTCTTTTATACTGTGAACCTTGATCTTTATTTAACATTTTAACTGTGCTGTTTTTATAAGATTTTATGAGAACAATTTTTTCATTGTGATCACTTTGTCCCATGTATTAGATATTTATGGCAGTACAGTTAGTGTAGCGGATAGCCCAGTGCTATTATAATGCCGGTGATGCAGATATGAATCAGGTGCCGTCTATAAGGACTTTGTATGTTTTCCCCGTTACCTATGTGCATTTCTTCCAGATGCTCCAGTTTCCTCCCAACTTCCAAAAATAAACAGGGCCTCAAAGGTTCAAGGGATCCTTTCATCATCACATAATTATGCATTAAAAATTTAATATACAGAATATGATACACTTCAGTTTTTGTCTGTAGTAAGGCAAACAAAGAGTCGCCATGAGGGTCCCTAACAATAGGAGAAAGAGAAGCGAAAGAGGGTCCCTACAGAGACACTGAGAGTCCGTGGATTTACCTCCAGCATTCCCACATCTCCTACAGTCTCACGGACTCCAGTTCAAACCATCGGCTTCAAATCCCAACCTCTGATATGATTAGGAAGACTTCAGAGCCTGAGTCCCTACGGGAGCCCATCTTGCCCTCAGCATGCTCTCAAATCCCATTTAGCTTACCTGGTGCCCATGATTAATTCAACCTGTGTGGGTACTTCAACCACAAGACGCCAACCGCCCACAGCCTGTGTGGGCCCTTCAGTCACTGAGGGCCTCACTGGTCCTCTGCTATGATCACCATCCTGAAGGGTCTCCTTCTCCTTCCCAATGGGAAATATTCTCCTCATTTCTGGTGCCCTGCACCAGTCTGCTACTCACTGGAGTTGCAACCCCTTGTGGTATGCTGTCTATAACAGGCACCACTATCTTGCCACAGACCCTGTAGTTGCACGATTTTGTAAAAACATACATTGTTGGATCCTTTAGCACACTGTTTAAAGTCTGTACTGAGCCCTCACTGGTACACTGCTATGGTCACTCTTCTGAAGGGTCTCCTTCTTAATGGAGAGTGTTCTCCTTGGAATGGGTGGTAGAATTCAATTGTGTATGTGACAGAGTTCTGTGTTGTGTATTGGTCTATGTGTTGTGTGGTTTTGTTTTGGAAAGTAACAGTTTGCCTTAGAGAGCCAAGGTGAAAGTGGACTGCTGAGAGAGTGGGAGATGGACTGGGCATGTGCAGAAAATGATCTAAACATTTTATGGACTTGGAAGACAAACCACTACTGGGTGTGGCTGTGGAGTGAAAGAAAGCTTCAGTTTACCAAACAAACTGAATTTTGTTTATGATCTTTGCTTTAGTTGAGATCGAAGTTTTGTGAGTCTTGTATGTTTTGTGATTGTTTTGTGTCTAAGTTTTTCTGTGGGCTGGTTGGAAATATAACTTAGACCATAATTGCAAAATGTTATATTTAAGCTGGGAATTTACTAGTTTTATACTGTTACAGAAATTTGCATATTCACCAGTGGGTGTTGTTATAAAAGGAGAGGTTTTTGAATTAAAGTTTGAAGGTGAATTTTTGTTAATAAAGTAATTGTTCATCTTTAACCCTGTGTGATATGCATTCTTTGTGGTTCCTGGCTTGATCTTGTAACAAGTAGCACTGTGTCTCTGCTACCTATTCTCTCATGTCCTCACCAGGGGGAATACTGTCATTACAGCAGCGCTGCCATTTTATTTTTGCAGATTGACTGATCTATTTGGGTGACACAGGCTCATGGAATAAAGGGGAAGCATCCCTAAATTAAAATTAAATTTAAAATTATTAATCTCTGTAACTCAACATATATTTTCCCATTGTATTACCACTGATCAATTTGCACATTACATTTGTGTGCATGAGTTCAGAAACAACCTCAAATTGTTTATGTCATTGAATCCTTTATAATTTGGGGCAAGATTTTAGGAGAATCATTGTTCTGTTATTGAAAATAATGCATTTGGTGGCATGGGCTAATGGGCTGAAGGGGCCTGTTACCATGCTGCATGCCTAAATTTAATTTTTAAAAAAATTTTAAATAAAAAAAAATAAAAATAAATTCTTAAAAATGGATTAATATTTCCAAATACGGATGAAAAGGCAAATGATTAGATTTATTGCCACCTAGTATAGAGAGGTCACTATTTTGAACTAGGATACTGTAATGTTGGTTATCATTCTTTGTAGTTATAGTCTCTTTAATTCATTCAAATGTACAAAGATTGTTGTTTCGTTACCATTTTTGTATTTTTTTTAAACTACCTGTTCACCTACAGCAAAGTAAAAACCAGTGCAAATGTATAGTGTACAATGTAGATGACAATAAACTCATTATCAATATCATTAAGTGTAGACATATACTTCCAAATGATCACCTTTGTGTCAGTTAAGAGTTATTGGAGGAACATTAGAATTTTATGGAATTATTTTGCACAGAGGCAATTATACAATAATGTTTTTTAAAAAATATTATTTAAAATTTAACAAACCACAAAAGAATTGCCAATGAATATTATATGTCATTATAAAGATACAAAATAACTCCCCCTCCCTTCCTCTCACCACCCCACAGAACACAAACCCCCCTCCCCCCATCACCAATAACCCCAAGAAAGGAGATTTAAACAGTCACAAAAATTGCCATGGATCAGAGCAAAACCACCACAATGAGATTCAAATTTTTAAACCCATTTGGTTTAAATAAGGGCTCCATACTTACTGAAAAAATGATAACTGTCACATTAATTATACTTTTTTCCCAATGGAATAGAAGATTTAATTTCCATATTCCACCTCTGCAATCTCATTTTTTCCAAGTAATAGCTAAATATTTTCTTGCAACAGCCATTGCTAATCTTAAAAGCACCATTTGATACATAGTCAATCTCAATTTTAAACTAAACGTTTTAACATAACCTAATAAAAATAATGTTGGTTACCAATGGTTCCATTGGTAATTGAACTTGAAAAAACTTTCTCCAGAAATTCCCTAAGTTGTATCCAAAATGATTTAACACCATTGCATAACCAAGTCGAAAGCATAAATCTGAAGAAATTAAAATATATTACTTTAATTTCTGAGGTGTTAAATGCAATTGATGTATAAAGTTATAATGGTCTTATCTATGTTTCACATTAACAACCTTAGTCATACTATCCTTACAAAAAGTTCCCCAATAATTTTATCTATTGTTATTCCCAAATTTTTTCCCACTTTAATCTTGATTTATGAATGTCTAATTTAGGCATTTTTCTTTGCAATAATTTTGCATCTTGGTGCCTCACAGTTCGGCGGGCAGCAGCCTCCTTTGAAGAAGACCACAGAGCCCACCTCACTGACAAAAGACAAAGGAAGAAAAACCCAACACTCAACCCCAACCAACCAATTTTCCCTTGCAACCGCTGCAACCGTGTCTGCCTGTCCCGCATCGGACTTGTCAGCCACAAACGAGCCTGCAGCTGACGTGGACATTACCCCTCCATTAATCTTCGTCCGTGAAGCCAAGCCAAAGAAAGAATTTATATGTTTCTGAAATAATTTTATTTATACTACCTTCCATGAGTAAAACTTCAAATTTTGATTGCCTTGGTAATCTTTAAATTATGTCCAAAATTATCCAATGGTAAAGCCTAAACTTGATAATAACAAAAAAAAGTATTGTTTGGAACATTATGTTTTTCTTTCTTGGACTGTTTTAATCCTTTATGATTCCATATTTTCAAAAACCGATTATTAAGAGTGAAAGGAAAAAGTTTTTTCTAATACCAGAAATCTCAACATGCACCTATCTCATCATTTATCTTATTCCATAATTCAACTAAATGTCTCAAAATAGGTGGTTATAATTAATAATTAATAAGTTAGTATTCCACTTGTAAGTAATTGTGCCATAAATTTCTCACCAATCTTATTTAACTTTATATGAGCCCATATTGATGGGTTAAATTGAATATTCTATTAATTGCAGCTTTGTAATAATTTTGAAAATTTTGGAGTAGTAAACCTCCCAATTTATACGTCCAAGTTAACTTTTGTAAAGATACTCTTACCATTTTACCTTTTCATAAAAAAATCGTAATTATAAAATTCCAATCTTTAAAATATTTCTGAGGAATTTTACCATTGTAAAAAGAGATTTTCCTCTGCTTCAAGTTATCCCACATAAAAAGTTATATTTTTGCATTGCTTCAAAATGTGATTGTAATATGAAGAGTACTAGCCATTAAAAGAAAAATATTTTTTTAATTAACTAGTATATGGAGATGCATACATACAGTGTCCCTTATTGAGAAAATCATAAATTCAAGTCCCAAAGAGGACTAAATATTTCAGGGTTAATCTATTGTAACTTTTGCATACTATTAAGAGAACTCCTGATAAAAGTTGAATTTTTGCTGCTTTGCTGGGGATTATTGCCTTGTTGGAAATAATAGCTAAGAAATACTTTGTTGTTTCAAGTGTGGGGGAAAAAAATGTCAAGGTTTTAAATTCATGCAGTGATTTATCTGTTGCATGAGTGATCTAGAAAAACAAAATGTATGTGGTTTTCACAAGTTCCTAATATTCTTTCCACACTCCTGTTCGGCTCCGAATCATGGGTCCTTTACCGGCAACACCTACGGCTCCTAGAACGCTTCCACCAGCGTTGTCTCTGCTCCATCCTCAACATTCATTGGAGCGACTTCATCTCCAACATCGAAGTACTCGAGATGGCAGAGGCCGACAGCATCGAATCCACGCTGCTGAAGATCAAACTGCGCTGGGTAGGTCACGTCTCCAGAATGGAGGACCATCGCCTTCCCAAGATCGTGTTATATGGCGAGCTCTCCACTGGCCATCGAGACAGAGGTGCACCAAAGAAGAGGTACAAGGACTGCCTAAAGAAATCTCTTGGTGCCTGCCACATTGACCACCGCCAGTGGGCTGATATCGCCTCAAACCGTGCATCTTGGCGCCTCACAGTTCGGCGGGCAGCAACCTCCTTTGAAGAAGACCGCAGAGACCACCTCACTGTCAAAAGACAAAGGAAGAAAAACCCAACACCCAACCCCAACCAACCAATTTTCCCTTGCAACCGCTGCAACCGTGTCTGCCTGTCCCGCATCGGACTTGTCAGCCACAAACGAGCCTGCAGCTGACATGGACTTTACCCCTCCATAAATCTTCATCCGCGAAGCCAAGACAAAGAAAAGAATATTCTTTATTGATTTTATACATACACATAAATATATCATGAGCATAAATAAATGTTTCAGTATCTGATAGAATTTCAGTTATCTTTTGGGGAAGGTATAAAACTAGAACTCTGACAGATTGATATGGTCAGTGTTAATTACCTCACTACAATATTTCAGTCCAATTTCAAATTTATTATCATCTGATTGTACATATAAAACCTGATGAAAAAGTGTCATTCCAGAAGATGATGCAGGCACAAAAATACACAATATCCACTAAAAAATAATCACTCAAACTATCAAAAAAAAATATTGCCAGCTGAATGGCCAAATGCAGAATGGAGCCCTAGTCTCAGGTTTCCGTAATTACCAGTTAGTACCAGAGTGGACTAATTCTCCAGACAGTGCAACATCTTTCACACGGTTCACCAGCCCTTGTTGCAGTGCACCAGCCCTTTGAAGCTGGATTGTCCAAGATTCATATTTATAGTTTATATGGACTGATCGATGTCTGTGGGAATCCATTACTAAACTTGTAATAACTGTGCAGAGAAGCCACTAAGAAATTCCAAGAATATAAAAAGTGATGTAAAAAATTCTTCTAACAATTTGTATGTCAACAGTCCTGATTTCCTTATTTCTGTCTAAATAGGTATTTTTAAATCCTAAAATATTTGTGATTCGCAGTTGGAGAAATTTAGGTACAATATACATCTTATCCCAAGTGTTGCATTACATAAGGTGGCCAACTGGGATGCACAAGTCATGCAGCTTTAAGAGAAAAATCAAGCTTTAATAATAAGAATACACATTTTTCATCAAATCCACTTTCAGCTTTCAAAAAAGGAGAAAGACACGCCACTGTTTTAAAAAATAACAGCTGGAATTAATATTTTTTTCTTATTATTTATCACAGCATTTCCAAAGTAGGACCATACAACAACCAATTTCATTGCCACAGGGCTTCACATGCATGCTTTGACTGATGTTAGCTCAGGTAGGGAAACTGCTGGCTTCTCTTCATGCATTGTGATGAGGTTTTGAACAGCCTCACAGTTTAATATTTTATTTGCATTACACCATTTATTTTTTACTGCCCACCATTCAGTCAACTTTCTATAGGAGCTCTACTGAGAGCATCGTGGCAGGCTGCATCATAGCGCATTGGATCAGAGATCAATGGACGGAACCATAAAAGCAGCAAAGAGGACAATTGGAGTCTCTTTCTCTCTCTCTATCCCACTCCCACATCAACATGATTTATCAGGATTGTGGTCTCTCTCCACCACTGATGTGATTTACTAGGATCGTTATTTAAAGAGGGCTCGCAAAATCAGTGAGGTTCTCTCCCACCTACTCCCATTTGGGAAAAACATTGAAGTCAGAACTTTTACCAGGCTGAGTACCAATTTTTTCCCATGGGCAGTGAGACTGCTGAAACAACTCTCCATTACTCTACCGTATATTAATAATATTTATTTTAAAATACATACATATGTATCATTTGTATAAGCAAGGACTGCCTAAAGAAAGCTCTTGGTGCCTGCCACATTGACCACCGCCAGTGGGCTGATATCACCTCAAACCGTGCATCTTGGCGCCTCACAGTTCGGCGGGCAGCAACCTCCTTTGAAGAAGACCGCAGAGCCCACCTCACTGACAAAAGACAAAGGAGGAAAAACCCAACACCCAATCCCAACCCACAAATTTTCCCTTGCAACCGCTGCAACCGTGTCTGCCTGTCCCGCATCGGACTTGTCAGCCACAAACGAGTCTGCAGCTGACGTGGACATTACCCCTCTATAAATCTTCGTCCGTGAAGCCAAGCCAAAGAGAGAAGAGAAAGATGTCTATACACGTTTGCACTGTTCTGGGCTGTGGAATGTGGAGGCTGCTGTTTTTTCCCTGATTTTATTGGTGTAACCAACTGATAAATAAACAGGGACCATGATAACTGGAGACCAGGCTTATTCGCACTTACACAAGGATGGGCACATTATTGGTCCACAGGATCAAGAATGCTCTTTGAAAGCCAATGATATAGCTGATGTTTCAACTGCTACCCAATGTTGAAACAAATCATGGACAGGCAATTCCCACTCCACACTGAGGACCATGTAGCATTGGATCATTGGATTAGCGACACAACCACTTTGCTACAAAGCTCAATTTGTCTGCCTTTATTCTGTAATTATAGATCAATTTAAAATGTTTTGTCTTCCATTCTGTACAACTGTTAACTATCATCACCGCATCATTACTCTCGCGTATCCTTTGTGACAAAAGTAAATGTCATGAGCACGTCCTCAGTGTTGTAGTTATTTAGCGACAATGGTCAGCTACAAAACTTTTCTTTGGATCAGAACTTTCAAGGGCTTCATTTATTTGTGATTTCACAAACCAAATTGAATATTATATCAAAAGAGGGGTTTGATTATATTTTATTCATCTTCTATATGTTTACCACTTTGGCCTATTCTTTAAGAATTTTATTAAATTTATCAAATGCCACAAAAATATTGTGCCAGGTATCATCGTGTAGTATCTTCAAAAGTAAATAGTTTTTTTTTCCCCCATTTGAAAATCAAAGTTTATTAACAGACTCATTTTGATGCCTGTTAATAATGCTGAATGGTGAGGTGCTCTTAGAAAGGAGTACAGTTAAATCCAATTCTGCTTGAAATAAATGTGAAATTTGTCAGATTTGAGATAATGAGACACTGCTGGTGTTTTGTTGTTTCCAATCATTCCTAATTAGGTTTACACACTTTATGAATCAGAGAGAAACACAACTGATGTCTGATTCTCAAATTTTGCAAGTATTTATTTGCTTTATAAGTTTGTGGAAGAATAGTATGATATTTTTAATGGAAATGTTTGTAAATGGAGTAACAATAAACTAAACTAAATGAAGTCTAAAGTACCAAATGTTAAATTAAACAATTAATATTGTAAACACAATGCAAGCTCTTAGGCCCACACTATAGAGCAGATTTAAATATATGTACCAAAAAAACTAAACCCTCCCTACCTCGAGACACAATTTTTCTTTCATCCATGTGTATATTTAAGAGTCTGTTACAGATTTCAACAGGGATTTTATCTAAAGGCTGCACCTGGCAATTGGGATCAGTTGACTCAGGCAATTGTAGTTGAAAAGCTTAGATCAGCAGGAAGCTGATGGGGTAATGGATTTTGTGATACAAGGTAGTATTAATTCAATACCCAACCCCAACCAACCAATTTTCCCCTGCAGCCGCTGCAACCGTGTCTGCCTGTCCCGCATCGGACTTGTCAGCCACAAACGAGCCTGCAGCTGACGTGGACTTTTACCCCCTCCATAAATCTTCGTCCGCGAAGCCAAGCCAAAGAAAAAGAGTTTAGGTGTTAGTGACTGGAATTCCACGCAGTGAGTAGAAAATTTACAACTTTTTTTTTCTACAAGTCTTTTAATTACCACTAATATTTCTGCTATCCCATGTAAGACATTCCTGGCATCCCCAATTCTGTGAATAACTTACTCCTGATGTCTTCTCTAAATTTTTTTTCTGTCACCTTGTACAGATGTTCTCTGGAGTTTGCTACTCCTGCTTTGGGGAAAAATGTTGCTGGCTGTCTACCCTAGCTGTACCTCAGAATTCTGCAGACCTCTATTGTCACCTCTGATATTGTTGCTTCATATGATTTATTCTCCAATCCAGCAAACATTCTGGTAAATCTCCTCTGCACCCACATCTTTCCTCTGATGAGGTGAGCAGAAATAAATATAATATTCTAAGTGTGGTGTCATTAGGTTTAATAGAGTTCTAATGTTACCTCATGATTATTGAACTCAATTCACTGACTAATGAAGCCCATTGTTACCATAGGCTTTCTTAACTGTCCTATCAATCTGTATAATAATAATGAGAGATATATGGATTTGAGTGCAAAGCTCCCTTTGTTCTTCCACACTGAGAAGTATCCTACCATTAACCATGTACTTTACCTTCAGGTTTGACTTTCCAAAATGCATCACCACATTTATCTGGATTGAACTCCATCTGCCACTTTTCAACACAACATTGCATCTTGTCTATATCCTACTGTAACCTATCCATCATCACACCTTCAATCTTTGTATCATCTGCAAACTTGCTGACATATCCTGCTACTTTGGCCAGGAATTGAAAATTGAAAGATAATTTATTGTAGATTATTTTTTAAATATCCTTGCTTTTGGCCAAAGACTTAAATGCTACATTACTAGGAGAACATTAAATTGAAAATTCAATTTTTTTTTGTGGGAAAGGATCAATACAAAGCAGTGAGTGGGAATTGAGTTGTGCTGAGTTTGAGTCTGATTAGATTTTACATAAATCTTCCAATTTCTATTTATGCAGAACTCTGCTATGCATCATATCAAGAATGTCTACATGATGTTTTATTCTTTCTAAATTTGGAGTTACAGCATGGTAGTGAGCCCCTCCAGCCTGTTATCTTTATTTGTCTTGTTCAAATGAACTAAGCTCAAGTCTAGTGTTTCAAGAAGGAGATGATTTTGCTATTTATAATCTATCTTGACAATCTATCTTGTCTAGTCTGGCTGCATCATTTTGTGATGTGGTGGTTGCAAAACATCAGACCAGAAGTCCAAATAGAGGATCATTTAAACAGCCAAGAGAATCACTGGGGTGCCCTTATCTCTATGGACAACATTTACTTGGAGTGTGGCCTAAATATGGCTCAAGGAATTATAGATGACCATTTCCATCCAGTGCACACTATCTTCAAATCACTGCCATCAAGAAGAGCTTACATGAGCCTAATAATCAAATCTGCCAGGCTGAGGAATAGCTTCTTCCCACAGGATGTAGGATTAATAAACAGTATTTTAGATTTAATGTCAGAGTGCATACATGACATAATGTAGAACCCTGAGATTGTTTTTCCTACAGGCAAGGTAGAATTGCCATTTATTGGTAATGCTAAAAAATCCACACAATGTACATATGCAAACTGGCCGTGCAATACAGAGGGGAAAAAAAAGTGAAAAGTAAGAGTTTTTAAATGAGTTTATTGTTGTGGATTATGTTACAAACTAACTGACAACTCTCCCCATTTAGTACAAACACAGGAACAGCAATGGAAGATTTGTCCGACAGGGGGTAAATTCAAAATAGTTTTTTTTAGTTTCCTGTTTTCTTTGTAATTTCCTGTATAGTAGTTTTTTAGTGAACTATTAATCACTTAACAGTTCTCAGTTAACTCTAAGCTTGAAGCCCACTCTGCATAAATGTAATTGCATAAATGTGTGTGTGTGAGCATTAAAGTCCAAACTATTTCAGTTTAAACTTGAACCTGAAAAGTTAGTTTGAAGACCCAGTAATTTAAAGTCATGTTGAACTTGAAGGTCCTATTAAATGGTACTTCAGAAGTAATTATGAAATGTCAAGTTCTTTTAAATTGTTGCTTGAAGCTGTAATGAAGTGTGTGTTAACACTGATTCAGCCCTTGAATGTTCAAACTCCCAAATCTTATTGAGCTATTTTCCCAGGAAGAGATAGACAATAGACAATAGACAATAGACAATAGACAATAGACAATAGACAATAGACAATAGGAGCTGGAGTAGGCCATTTGGCCCGTCGGGCCAGCACATGTTAGATCATGGCTGATCATTACCATCAGTACCCCTTTCCAGCCTCCCGCTGGTGATCACACTGGTGATCTTCAACTTCCTCTTGGCTCAAGAGGTTCTGGCGTTTCTTTCCTTTGAGGCTGCACCCCCTTTATCCTTCAGGAGCAGTTGTGGTTTATATGAGTGGAAAGATTCCTGAATGATCAACGAACCAAAGGCACTGCCTTACTTTTCATTCCCTTTTTTATATATATATAATATTAGTGTTATAAGATGGTTCATAATATGTATTACGCCTGCACTATGACGCTGCCACAAAATCCACTTATTTCTACAGTCCTCTTTTGTTGGGAGTCACATAGCAACGCCTATTTTGTTTGCTGTAATTCAACCCGTTGCTTCACAAGGGTCCCACAGTGACTCTTCTCCTATTCTGGCCACTGTGATAGAGTACAAGCCGCTATCTCCCTCTTTTTCTTGAGATTATTGTTTTACTCCTGTCTTTCCAGGTGATGTACCATCGATAATTTACAAAAGGGTGAGTAGTGAAACAATCAGGTTTTTAATAGCTAATGACTGAAACACTCTCAAACAACCTACCTACTTGACTGATCCGAGCAAAAGGAAAGGGGCTATGAGTAGGATCAGACTTGGGAGGCATGTCCAGTCAGTAGCAGCCAATCACTAACAGTGGTTCACCACACCAGGATATCTCCTATCATAAGGATAATAAAGTACAGACCAGTATCTCCCTCTCTTTCTAGAGATTAATGTTTTACACCTGTGTGTGCCACAGGGCCTTCTTCTCAACTCATTTTTGCCCTATCTTTTCACAAAGGATAGGTTTTATTCAGCTCAGTGTGCTGTCTCCAAAAAAATATCCTCCAGCCTTCTTTATCCTGCTTCTCTTCCCATATGACCTGGCATTCCCACAGCTTCAGCCTGTTTTTGCAAAACTTCTTCTGTTCCAACATTTGATTTTGCAAAATTTGGCACCAGTTACTCAAATGATTTGGGGTTTGCAGAACAAGGCTGAATGTATCTAATAGTGTTCCCTTAATGCACATTGTCCTGACATCCACTGTGATCCATTTTAATTCCATTATTGGCTTGTCTGCTATACTCTTTGTTTCCAAACTCACATCTTCACAAGATGAGAGAAAGGAGCGGAAGTAAACAATTTGGTCTATTGAATCTGCTCTTGTTTTTCTCTCTTATTGTCATAGTGTTTATCAAATATGCTGTGGTGTGTGTATACCCCTGAAACCAAGCTCACTACTCAACCCAAGATATACAATTCTAAGTTGAATTCAAATATGATCAAAACATCCGATACAAGTCTGATTGTGTAGAGGTAACCTGGTGGTGTGAGTCTTGTGGCACCTATAGCTCTTTCCTGAATGTAGCAACAAGATCACAGCACGTGCTGGGAGGTATGGATCCTTGATGATTACTGCTGCTCTCCGACAACAGAGTTCTCATAGATGGTCTCGATAGTGAGGTGGGTTTTGTCTGTGACAAGCTGAACTGTGTCATCCCAAGTATTTACATATATTAATCTTGAATATTTATGTGATTGTGGTGCACTGTTAGCCAGAATCAGACACACAAAGATAAAGACTGTACAACAGGCTTTAATCCACAAAGACTTCCACAGAGCCAGGCTGGCTGTGGCTGCAGCAACTCTGAGTGAGGCCTTGGGAGGCCGATGCAGGCTTGTATCCCAGAGGGTGATTGACAGCCGGCCAGGTGTTGTCCTGTCCCCTTACACCCCTGCAGGTACAGAGGTTTCCCCCTGCAGTAGGCAGGTGGTGTACCACCACATTCACCCCTTCTTTAAAATTGTCCCTGGGGGGCCAGTAACAAGGAATCGCACCCACTATGTACATACAATATTTAAAGGTTGAGATGATTCGGCAGCTGTGGTCACTGGTCAGAGGGGAAATGGGGGGGCTGGTGGCAGGGGTGTGTTTGGCTAATGTGGTGCCGTGCGGAGGAGGGGCCGGGGTCGACATGTGTGGGTTGTATTGGATCGGTGGGGGGGCGGGTTTGTCTCCTAAGGCTGTAGCGGGCCCCTGGTGGTCAAGGAGGCCCTGCTGCCTGGGGACAGGGATGTATGCCCGGTCAGTGTCGTCCTGGGTTGGAGGGTGGCGTGGTGTGGTGGGTGCTCCTGCTGGTGCCAGGTCCCTGGTTGAGACGATGTCCTCCTTGCCACTGCCGAACCTAATGAAAGCGTAGTTACAGTTTGGATGAAGGAGGAAAACCTCCACCACAGCTTCGGCCTTGTGTGTCCATACTTGCTTATGCAGAAGCACCGGTTTCGGGGTCATGAGCCATGCTGGGAGTGACATTCCAATCGTTGACCTCCTGGGGAATGAGAACAGATGTTCGTGAGGGGTCTTGTTGGTAGCTGTGCACAGCAGTGATCAAATGGCATGGTGCACCTCGGGCAGGGCATCCTGCCAGTACTCAACGGCCCACCCTTTTGACCTGAGAGCCAGGAAGACTGCCTTCCAGACCACCCTATTCTCGCGTTCCACTTGCCCGCTGCCTCTCAAGTTATAGTTTGTCGTGCAACTGGTCACGGTGCCCCTCGCCGCCAGGTACTGGCGCAGCTCATCGCTCATGAGACTAGACCCCCGGTCGCTGTGAATGAAGGCAGGGTAGCCAAACATGGTGAAAATCTGCCCCAAGGCCCTGATGACGGTGATCATGGAGGTGTCTGGAGAAGGGATGGCAAAAGGGAAGTGTGAGTATTCATCCACTACTGTGAGGAAGTAGAGGTTTCGGTTCGTGGAAGGCAGGGGCCCTTTGAAGTCCATGCCGAGACACTCGAAAGGCCAAGTAGCCTTTACAACATGGGCTTGGTAGGGCGGGCGGAAGAAGCAGGGTTTACACTCCGCACAGACCTGACAGACCTTAGTCATGTCCCTGACATCCCTGACGGTGTACGGCAGATTTCGGGACTTAATGCAATGGTACAACTGGGTGACGCCCGGATGGCAAAGGGACTCGTGCAATGCCTGCAACCTATCATCATGCATAGACGTGCAGGTGAGAGAGAAGGCATCAGGGGAGTCGTTAAACTTCCCGGGGAGGTACTGGATGTCATAGCTGTAGGTTGCCAGCTCGACTCTCCAGCGCAGGATCTTGACGTTCTTGATCCTGCTCTTGTAGGTAGTGTTAAACATGAACACTTCGGCCCGCTGGTCTGTGAGGAGTGTGAAACTCCTGCCAGCCAGGTAGTGGCATCAGTGGCAGTCCGCTTCACAATCGCCCTCGGAGCCGTGCGGGTCCTGGAGAAGAAGGCGAAGGGGGGCACCCCCGCCCCCCCTTAGTTGAGGGTAGCAGCGAGGGCCACCTCGGAGGCATCACTCTCCACCTGGAAGGGAGAGTTTTCATCAACAGCCTGCATCGTGGCGTCCGCGAAGTCTTGCCTGATGCGGGTGAAGGCTGTCCGCGCCTCAGGTGGGAGGGGAAAAGTTGTGGCTTGGGCCAGTGGGCGGACCTTGTCTGAGAAGCGAGGGACCCACTGTGAGTAATAAGAGAACAGGCCCAGGCACCTGCGGAGGGCCGTTAGCGTGGGGAGAGGGGTAACTCCATTAATGGGCGCAACCTTTCCGGATCTTGGCCAATGACTCCATGGGCCACGATGTACCCCAGGATGGTGAGGTGGGTGATGCTGAACACACACTTCTCCTTGTTGTAAGTGAGGTTCAGCTCTGCGCCTGTTTGGAGGAATTTTTCCAGGTTAGCATCATGGTCCTGCTGGTCACGGCCGCAGATAGTGACGTTATCCAGATATGGGAACGTCACCTTCAGCTTGTGCCAGTCTACCATGTGATCCATCTCCCACTGGAAGACAGAGACCCCATTTGTGACCCCAAAAGGAACCCGGCGGAACTGGTACAGGTACCTCTCCACCTCAAACGCGGTGTAGGGCTTATCCTTCAGGTGGATAAGGATTTGGTGATACGCCGAATTCAGGTCAATCGTGGAGAAAACCTAGTAGTGGGCTATCTCATTGATCATGTCAGCGATCCTCTGCAGGAGCTAGGCATCCAGCTGGGTGTACCAATTAATGGTCTGGCGGTAATCCACGACCATACTCTGCTTACTTCCCCCTGTGACCACCAGGACTTTGGCTCTCCAAGGGCTGTGACTGGGCTCTATAACACCTTCCTCCAGGAGTCGCTGCATGTCTGCCTTGAATAAGTCCCTGTCTGCAGCGCAATAGTGCCTACTTCTGGTGGCGATCGGCTTGCAGCCAAGCGCAAGATGTGGAAAGAGCGCTGGTGGGATGATGCACAGTGTGGAGAGGCCGCAGGTTGGCCGGGTCTGGTAGGTTGGCAAGCTGTGCAATGTGAGTGGAGATTGGGGCCCCCCGAAGGCAAAAGATGACACTCTGCAGGCTGCACTGGAAATCCAGGCCCAGGAGGAGTGGTGCGCAGAGTTTGGGCATAACCAGGAGCCTGAATCCTGTGTATGTCTCCCCTCCCACCATTATATCGACCAAGCAGTGCCCAATGGTACCAACATTCTTATCCTTGGCATTGAGGGTGATCAAACAGGTGGTGGGGTGGACTTTTAAGTTTAGGGAATGGGCCACGCTCTGGTGATTGAAGGTCTTGGTGCTGCCACTGTCCAACAGGCACTTTGTTACCTGCCCATTGACTCGCACGTCCATCATCGAGCACCTGAGATCGGATGGATGTCCCTGGGCGGCCAGGACTGAGTCAGAGTTGTTGCTATCCGGAGGGATGGGGAGCATCGATAGGGCGGTCTGGTCATCGCCCATGTTGACCATGTCGACATTGGTCATGAGGTGCAGCGTGCGGTAGCCGATGGCCTCCGGAGATGTGGGGACCGTCGGTAGGGTGGCCTGGTCATCACCCGTGTTGACCATGTTGCTGTCGGTTGCTGGGTGCGGTGTGTGGCAGCTGATGGCACCCGGAAGCATGGGGAGCATTGGTAGGGCGGCCTGGTCATCGCCCCTATTGACCACGTAATTCTCAACATCGTCAGGTGCCCTCCGTGTTGGGTGCTGCCTGGCCCAAGATGGCGGCAGCATGTGGGAAGCTGCTGTATGGCTGGCCTCCTTCCCAAGCAGTGTCCGCTGTGCCGGGGGAAGTGACATCGTTCCATCATCCGGAAGTGACATCACGCTGTGAGCCGGAAGCGACGTCACTGTAGTTCTCAGTGAGTGGCGCCGGTGAGGGCAGGGGCTGTGCAGATGCTCGGGGCACACGTTGTGACAAGTCGCTGGCGGGGCTGGATGTTGCATGGTCAAAGTCCGAGAAGGGGGAAATTGTTGCGGGGACAATGGCGTTACACTGCACATGCACGTGGTGGGGGGGGGGGGGGTTCCCGCAGGGGAGGTGAGGCGGTCATGGAGGGCCACTGAGTTGCCGGCATGATTAGAGATGCACACTTTTGCAGTGGTCTTTCTTGCCACATTGGGAACAATACTGGTTCCTAGCTGGGCAGTTTTGGCACAATCGTCGATATGACCCACAGCAGGACTCACAGTACTTACAGGGGCATCGAGTGCCTGCCGCAGTGACATTCTCCTCCCCAGCTCAGCCTTGGGCTGCAGCTGCAGAGTGAGAGGATCATGAGGGAGCCTGGGGGAACCTGGAATCGAAGGCTTAGATGTGCAGGGCTGCTGCTTCCAGGGTTTGGACCACTTCCACAGTCCTGGTTAGGGCATAGATGTTGTCTTACAGCAGCTTCTGCCGGATGGCCCTTGAGTGTAGCCCTCGAACAAAGGCGTCCCGGATAAGTCTCTTGACCTCCTACCCTGGGTTCAGCCAGACACAGTCGGGCCAACTCTCACAAGTGTCCCAGGTAAGACTCAGCTGTCTCCCCGGGTTGCTGGGCTCCGATGTTGAGGAGGTACCTTGCACAGACCACATTCATGGGGAGCTTGTACAAGTTCACGAGAGTGTCCATTGGGCTCTTTTATGTGGAGCAGCCTTTGGTTACCTGGAAGGCGCGGGGTCCCAGCTTTGACCAGAGTAAGACCAACCTCTTTTGATCGGAGTCCTTGATGTTGCCCTCGTTTGCCTCGATGATTGCCTCGACCGTGTGCTGCCAGATCTTGAAGCGTGTCTGGGCTTACGGGTGGCATGGGTCAACCTCAAGGCTCCCTGCACACAGAAGTTTTTCCATAGCCGCCGTGGGAAAACTTTGTGGATTAAATTGTGGTGCACTGTTAGCCAGAATCAGAGACACACAAGGATAAAGACTGTACAACAGGTTTTAATCCACATTGACTTCCACAACGCCAGGCTTTCTGTGGGTGCAGCAACTCTGAGTGAGGCCTCAGGAGGCCGTCACAGGCTTATATCTTGGAGGGTGATTGACACCTGACTGCGTGGGGCTTGATGCATTCAGGCCAACTGATTGACAGCCGGCCAGGTGTTGTCCTGTCCCCTTATACTCCTGCAGGTACAGAGGTTGCCCCTGCAGTTGGCCGGTGGTGGACCACCACAGTGATCATTATGTACTGTGTGTTGTTTTAGTTTGTAACCATGCTCTGGTGAGACACTGTCATCAGGTTGCATTTGTACAATTGAAATTGAATCTAAACTTGAATGTGAAAGACTTGATGAAGGGCCCAAGTGTGTAGTAGCTAAATTTGCTGATGATAAAAGGTTGAGTAGGTTTGCAAGCAGTGATGAGATGATATGAGATACAAGTTGTGGGCAGCATGGTTGGCATAGCAGTTAGTGCAACGCCTTTACAGTACCAGCAATTGGGACTGGACATGTTCGAATCCTGAGCTCACAAATGAGTTTGTACATTCTCCTCATGTCTGTGTAAGTTTTCTCTGGGGGCTCTGGTTTCCTCCTGCTCTTCAAAAACGTACTGGGGTGTAGGTTCATTTGGGCGGGGTGGACTCATGGGGCCAAATTGGCCTGTTATAATGTTGTATGTCTAATTTTTTTTAAAAGAGTGCAAAGGGATTAAAAAATAGGATAAGTAATTGGGTATGAAGTTACCAGATGAACTGTAATGTGGGAAATTATGAATTTGTCCATTTAACAAGAGGATGAAAAAGCAAATCATTATTTAAATGTTGCAGTACAAAGTGATCTGATGGTATTAAGCAGGTATAGCAAGTAATTAAGAAAGCTAATGGACCATCAGGTTTTATGGCATAGGGAATTGAGTATGTAAAACAGTGAGGTTTTAATTCCTCTTTACAAAGCACTGAAACTGCAAACCATCTTGGTCTGTATTGTGAAGAAAGCATGTATTACATTGGGGGTGGTTCAAGGAAGGATAAATTTGGATCAATGCAGAAAAGTAAAATGAATAGCTTTAGCCTGGACTCTTTGCAATTTAGAAAAATGGAGGAGATACAAGAGTTATGAAGTCATACTGCATGGAACAGGCCTTTCGGCCCAACTCATTTATGCTGATGAAGTTGGCTTTTTGAACTAGTCTCATTTGCCTGCATTTAGTGTGTATCCTAAGTCCCTTCTATCCCTAAATCTGTACAAATATATTTGAATGTCAGAATTATTGCTGTTCCTTCTGGCTGAACATTCCAGATACAGGTCGCCCTCTGAGTTAAGATGTTGCCCCTCAAATTCCTCTTTAATCTCCTTCTCTCATGTTAAATATATGCCCTGAGTTTTGGAATCATCTACCATTGATTGTGACTATTCACTTTATCCATGCTCCACGTGATCTTATAAATTATGCAGTCCCGACTTGGCCTCCTCTGCTCTCTGGAATAAAGACATACCCTATCTAATTTCTACTTGTAATTCATGCCTTCTAATCCAGTACTGATGAATCTTCTCTGAACCCCTTCCAAATTATTGATCTCCATCCAATAGCTGAATGATCATAGCTGCACGCAATACTCTAAGTGTGGACTCACTAACCCCTGTACAGCTGAATCATGAGCTCACAACTTTTGTACCCTATAGCCCCACCCTCCACCAATGAAGTCAAACATACCAGATGCCTTCTTCACCACCTTGTCCACCTGAACTATGCACGTGCACCCAAAGTCTCTCTGTTCAACACTCTTCAGGGACCTGTTATTCGTTGTTTGTCATACCCTGGTTTGACTTGCCAAAATGCAGCAGTCCACAGAATCGACTTCCATTCATTATTCCTTGGGCCACCTTCTTAACTGATCTGGGGCCTACTGTTAAGATAATTATCCTACTTCACTGACCACTGCAATTTTTGTGGCATCTTCAAAATTGTTAATCATGTTAATTGATCATGTTAATTATTGCCATTGAAATTGTTAATATAGAAAGCAAACAACAGTGGACACATGACTGATCTCAACCACTAATCACAGGCCTCAAATCAGAGAAACATTCCTCCACGCCTACCTGCTGACCCTTTCGCTTACCCAATTTTGAATCTAATGGGCCAGTCCCACTCTCCCTTTGGAATTCCAGTAATTAAACCTCCCAGTCTAACCTAAACTTGTCAAAGGCTTTACTAAAGTCTATATATAGAATGTCCACTGCCTGTTTCTCATTAATTTTCTTTGTCACCACTTTGAAATATTCATGAGACACCATGCTGGCTACCTCCAACTAGCCCCATGCCTATCCAAACACTGGTAGTTCCTGTCTCTCAGAATCTCCTCCAGCAATTTTCTGACCATTGAAATCAAGTTCACTTGCCTGGAGTTCCCTGGTTTTCACTTGTCCTTTTTATATAACACCACAACATTAGCCAATGTCCAATCTGCTGGAACTTCACCCAAGGACAAAATACATGTACATATCTCAGCAAGGGCCTTCACAATTTTTTCCTCAGCTACCCACAAGGAAACACTTCATCAAGCTCTGAAAATCTGGCTACATAAAAGCTGCCAATACCACCTCCCAACTGCTTCTTACACAGTCCAGGACATCAAAATTGTTTATGTCAATTCCTTTGCTTCCAAAATCTTGTTGAGAAATATTCATTTAAAAGTGCTCCTAGGGCTCCACTCAAGGACAGCAATGTTGACTTTTATTAGGACTAATTCTCTCCCAGCCACCCATTTACTCAATATATCAAGTTGGAATTCTTGGGATTCTTCTTTATCCTGCCTGCCATCTTCATCTTGTATCTTCTTTTTGCCCTTGTGAATTCCCTCTTAACATACTCCAAAACCCTGTGCACATCAAGGAATTAATTTGATCGGATCTGTTTGGTACATATCACATCTCAGTGAACTTCTGCTTTTTAATGGCCTGCAAATCAGCCTTGCAGCAGTTTAGAACTTTAATTTGTGGAACAGACCAATCTTTCTCCATAACTATTTTAAATCTTATGGAGTTATGGTGACTGGCTCCAAGGAGCTTCCCCACTGTCATTTCAGTCACTTGCCCTATCTAATTCCCTAAGAGGAGGCCCAGTGCCTTGTCTAGTAGGGTCATCAAGAAATTGATTGAGGAAACTCTCTTGGAGATAATTTTATATAAAAACCATCCAATCCCATTGTTCTATGGATACTCTCATCAATTTAATGGAATTTAAAACACTCCAGTAATACTATCCTATTTTTTAACAGCTATTTGCAATTTTCCATCACATCTGCTCCTCCATTTCCAGATGACTATTGGATGGCTTATAATGCCGACCAACAAAATGAGCATTCTCTTCTTGTTTCTCTGTTCTATTCATAAAACTGCACTAGATTATCCTCCAATATTACCCCTCAACTCTGTTGCTATGTCATTGACACAACTCCCACCTAAACCTCCATCTTTTACCAGTTCTTCTATAATGCCTTCAGCATATGTGCCCTTGAGCTGCTCTTTTATGGTATTGATCTGCAGAGGCTGGGGTCGTGCTCTCTGAAACTCAGCAGATCACACAGCATCCATAGGAAGTAAAGGAAAACCAACATTTTGGGCCTGGGCCCCTCCTCAGGATGCTATATATTGTATCTGTAGCATATGGTGATCTTATTGATACAAGTAATATTCAATCGGAGGTTTATGGATGGAATCTATGGATAATTTTACCTGGTGTGGATATCTAGAAGTAGAGCAGATATTTTCAAAATAAAGGGTCCCTCATCTGAGGGGGAGATAGGGGTTTGTCTTCTCTCAGAGAGTGGTGAACCTTTGGAATTCTCTAACCCAAAGATATGGATAGCTGAGCAATTGAATATATTAAAAAAATATTTGAATTTCAAATGATCCGGAGAGAGTGCAGGAGAGTGGTGTTGAGGCCAAGATCAGATAACCCTCTGCAGTGCAGGCTCAAGGGACCATATGTTCCATATGTGCAAAGTCCTTGATCATGATCTTTTAAATCCTGAACATTTAAAGTCACTTGGTTTAGTTTCAAACCTCCAAATCAACACTGTTTATTTAAACCCAAAGGTATGATTAAGATATGGGTAACAGTGATGGGTATTATCTGTGGTTTAATGTTTATCTTGTTAAAATGAAAATTCATGATGATGGGAAGAGAAAGCAGGTTTCCCTTGCTTTGTAATGCAGGCATATATACTGTCAACCATTGATTGTGATTGCTCTCTCTGCAACAACAAACTCTTCAACAGAACGTAAAGATACAGAATATTGCAACAAGAAATTAATTCATTCATCTGAACAGTGAATATAAGATTCAAAAAAACAAGTCTCAAGAAATCTTAATTAATTACTTTAAATGAAGCTTTGCTTTTTCTCCATTAAAAACAGTCGTTAGAAATGAAAATAAAATTAATCTCTTTCATTGGGTTCAGCAAAAAGATTACAGGTGTTGCATATATTAGATTATATTTTGTTTATTGTATCAGATGGAAGCTGTCTGACAAAAGCAAACATTGATCGAGATAGATGACCCAAAATAATATTTTTAAGAATTGACTCTGGATTCTGTCATGTTGAATATCAATATCTCAGGACTTGATATTGTCAATTCTGCAAAACTTAATTGTCTTTTTCAGCTCTGCTTTTATTTAATTTCAGATTTCTGCATCTTTTGTTCCAACATTGTGTTTCCAGGTCATGGCCAATTTTGGTTTAATTTAAAATCAATCACTTCCTATCAATGTCATTAAATTTAATGTCAACAACAAGAGGCTTGTTTACCACATAACCATAAAAAGGTGTAGGATCAA
Organism: Narcine bancroftii; assembly: GCF_036971445.1. Lineage (NCBI taxonomy): Eukaryota > Metazoa > Chordata > Chondrichthyes > Torpediniformes > Narcinidae > Narcine > Narcine bancroftii. The sequence goes on from NC_091469.1 coordinate 344,038,811, forward strand.
TACTCAGGCCATCACTGTCTACATAACCAAAGCAATTCAGCAAAATTAGGAGGAAATCATAATCGGTCTGGCCATTTATTTTTCTTTATTTTCCTTATTTCTAGAGAAATCTGTATTATTATGTGTGTAAATTGGAACTACAATTCCCACCATGCAATAAGTGTTGGGCAGAAACTGTAAGTGACATAGGATGGGGTTTTCGGTTAGAAGTTGGTTGAAGCAGCTCGAGGAAAATAAAGTCATTTAAATGTTAAACCCACATTTATTCTTCTTGAAAGAAGAATCATGACATGGTGTCAGAATTGTGTGAGTAAGAGAAGACAATAGTTCATAACCATGGGCCAGAAATGAGCTTTGACCAATACATAGCCAAGCTTCACACCCTGAGTAATTCCAGTAAATTTGGAGTTTTAAAATTTTTACTCATTAAAGACAGAATAGTTTGCAGAATCCCAGAATAATGAACTTAGATTATTGTGTGAAAAAAAATATGACTCTGGAAAATTATGTGAATACGTGCAGGGCAGCAGAGGCCACATGAGCACAAGCTAAGGAGCCGTGCAGGATAGATCCAACAGTGCATGCAATGAAAACAGAGAAGCAGAGCACCAGGAGTTTTCCAAAGCAAAGAGGTAGGCTCAAACAGCAAATTAAGCAGGTGCAGAGGTAGACATATTCCAAAGATGTGTCCCATCTATGGAAAGTCTTGCTATAAATATGAGAAGAAGGATCATTTTACTAAGTGCTGCAAAGCAGGGGCTACCAAGAGAAAGGTGTACACAGTGGATGAAGAAATGGAGGAATTTTTCATGGATTCACTACTGGTAAAATGCTGCTGGGTAAAATGGAATGGATCATTCCAATGACCTGAATGAGACAGTAATTCCATTTAAACTCAACACTGACACTTAGTGAATCTGTTATCTATGGATGATTAGAAGACCCTCACCGTAAATAGCAAGATTTTTCCTGTGAAATTAAAAGTGACAGGCTACACTGGAGAGAATGTCCCAGTTGGTGACCTTCAAACATAAAGGGTGGCAACTAAAGTTTCAGCTACTGATTGTAGGAAGGAGATTGCAGCCAATATTAGGTCTGGGTACATGTCATGAGCTCAACGTGGTGAAAAGAGTTTTCATAAGGATTTCACAGACCAAAGATAAGCGACCAAAGACTTGGGGAAGAAAGGATATGTGCATGGGAGAAGCAATACCTTAATGTTCAGAATGACAAACCAGAAAATGAGTTGGCAAATAATAATGATACCATCTGGAAGACAAAAGTAGACAGTTACAGGAACTTGCTGAACAGAAGATGCAGCAAACAATAAAGTGAGCGGAATCATTACCAGAATAGAAACCAAACTTGCCAAGACAGTTGCAGCTCTGACAAAAGATGAAGACCAGTATGACGGTATAGAACAACATTTGATACTGTAAGAGGCTCAGCTTAAAGAAAAGAATCAGTAACAGCAAAGGGGCCGACAGCAAGAAAAAATGAATGAAGAACATAATAAGTGACAGTCAGATACAGATTGTTGAGTCTAATGAGCAATTTCAGCTGCACCTAAAAGGAAGATTGGCTTCATTGAAGGATAAAAAGTTGAGGGTTATGGGGATAAGGCTGGGATTGATTATTGAAAGGGAAAGATGAGCCATAATCCAATAAATGGCAGTGCTGGCTCGAAGGGCCAATTGGCCTACTCCAGCACGTATTGTCTATAAGAATATATCGGAACAAGAATCTGAACTCTTAAGGAAAAAAGAACTTGAAATGTTTCCTCATGATAAGGAATTGGAAAAAGAAAACCATCTCCTTTCAACGACAGGCAGAGAAATTGGCAACTCTGTTGCTCACTGCAGCAGCTGTGGCCAAGATTGTGAAGCCTGGAATGAACTTCACAGAGTTGTATAATGGATATGTTGAAGCCCAAGATCAATTGCTATTGGCAAAACTGGAAAATAAGAAAGTGAAAAAAAAAATTTGGATGAAATTGTGAAAGAAGTAGAGATGAAAGCTTTGCTTCTGAAGCACCAGTGCAAAGAATATGAATATGTACAAAAGTCTGTGGCAAATCTCTCAGCTTAATTAGAAGATACCATGAAGAAAATTCACCATTTACAAAAATCCACTGCTGAGGTGAATCAGCATGCTTCATATACAACAGGGGAATCAGAGATACAAAATGCAAGTGTCAGATCTTTCACAGCAGAATAGGGTGCTCTTGATGGAACTAGAAGGTGCGCAAGGAAATATTTTATGTGAAGATGAAATTAGTTCTGCTGATGTGAGCAGTTCCTCTGAAGTGATTTCTCATATGGTGACTCATCATAATGATGGGGAACTGCAACAGCAAAATCAACAGCGACTGGTGACCATGCATGAGCTTGCTGATAAACAAGAAAAGGAAAAGCTGGAGAAAACCTCCTCACGGATTTGATCTTTAGCTGAATCTTGTGGATTCTTTGAATGACTTTGTGAAGGTAGAATGCATCAGATGCAACTAATGGGAAGAGACCAACCATGGAATGTAAATACTTTTGCTAAGTAGACATAGTATTGTTTTTGTTTTTTTAAAGGGGAAAAATGTGCTATGTATGTAAATCACAAATATGTTTCCCAGCATGCAATGCATGCAGTTGAGCAGAAACAAGAAGTGACATAGGATGGAGGTTGTTGGTTGAAGGAAAATAAAGTTGGTTGTGTTTACTACCCACTTGAATTTTTTAATTCTTTTAAGAACAAGCAAATAAGATGTTTATTCCAATTTCCAAATAAGGCATTCCATCAGCTCCATGGGGCTGTGAATTCAGTTGCATTTTTTTGTACTGTAGATCACTACTAAGTTTATCAAAATGCATTACAAATAGGACCATTTCAATCTGTGGACATAGTATGTAGCTTTCTTAATTTTTGGACGTAGTACAAAAAGTCATGGAGTTTCTCACAAACTCCTATCTATCTATGATCTTGGTCTAGATGATATTTTGTGCATCTGTTAATAATGTCATCAATAGAGCTTGTTATCAGTTTCTATAGAAAAACAAATCAATTCTGTAGCTTACATTTATTTTCTCTTGTTTTTTTCTGATGGATTTGAACAATAGTAATTAAGGTTTCAACAGAATGATCTCCAAAGAGAACTGAGATTAAAGAGCAAGTTGCATTTTATTATTGTAATACAAGTAAAATCTGAGTGAACTTTTAGGTTCTAACAAATTCATCGGGGCTTTCATTTTGTTCTCAAAGAAAATCAATCAGAATATATTCAGCTTAAGGATATTTCTGTTCGCAAAAGTTGGGAACAAACAAACCTGTTCTATGATGTTTAAAAAGTAATGACTACAATCTTCTAAATAGCATGAGGTTCATTTTTATTTTGTTTGATCTGAACATTCTATGTCTATTTGCTGACCTTGTACTTAAAAGCACATATATATATATATTTCACCACATATCTATCAATATTCCTTGCATTCGTGATGGAAAATATAGAGTGCATGAAATTTGTCCTGAAATACAGTAAGCATTGTGGCCGTTGCACCATAACTTAAGGTTGGCCTTCACCATGAGACCAGACAGAAACCTCATAGTGATGAATCAGTTATCCTGTCCATTTCCATCTAATTCCCAAAAGTTAATGGACACAATTAAAAAAAAATATATATATATTTTTCCAGCAGCATCAAAAATTGAAACTACTTCAAGTGTTTAGAAAGATATATTCCTATCGTGTATTGAAAACCTTGGTTCACCAGTTAAATACACTGCATCCACATGCAATTAAGATCCTTTGTATGTTTGATTTTCATATCACATGGCAAGATGTGTGAACAATAAGAGTAAATTGAAGTTTTTACAGGAATGAACATTTATGAGCCCATATTGTGGAGCCTGACGAGAACAGTTGAGCCTTGAGAATGATATTTCTGCAGGAATCCAATCTGGAGTTTTGATTTAATCAGCAATCAGGTTTATTGTCTGAGTAGATGGATGACATCACATAAAACCCTGAGATTCCTTTTTCCTGTGGGCACGGCAGAATTATAAACTGTACACAGGGTAAACATGTAAATAAGACCGTAAACAGATAACAAATGTAAACAAACTGCAATACAGAGTCCTTAAATGAGTCTTTGATTGAGTTGGTTGTTGAGGAGTCTGATGGTGGATGGGTAGCAGCTGTTCCTGAACATGGTGGTGTGAGTCTTGTGGCACCTACTTGATGGAAGCAGCAAGAACAGTATATTAAGAGTAAAAGGATAGTAAGGGACAAAATTGTCCCCTAGAAGAGCATAGTGGTTGTCTATGTGATGGGGTACATCTTATGTTTTTTTTTTAATTAATAGTTACTCAGGAAACTGACATAGTGCATAAAGAAGGAATGGAAACCAGCAGTAGTGTCATGGAATATATAGAGATTAGAGGGGGAGGTGCTTGCTGCCTTACAGTCTGATGTCTATAGTAGGTAAATTATTGGAGGGTGTTCTGAGAGATCAGATATACAAGTATTTGGACAGCCAAGGGTTAATTAAGGATAGTCAGCATGTGTTTGTACATAGTAGGTCATGTTTAATGAATCTTAGTTCTTCAAGGAGGTTACCAAGAAAGTAGATGAAGGATAGGCTGTGGATATTGTCTGTGGATTTAGTAAGGCCTTTGACAAGGTTGCACATGGGAGGTTAGTTCAGAAGGTTGTAAACTGGATTTGAAATTAGCTGAATGAGAGAATGCAGAGAGTGGTAGTGGATAATTGCTTCTCAGGCTGGAGGTCTGTGATAGTGGTGTACCTCAGGGATCGGCACTGGGGCCATTGTTGCTTGTTGTCTATATCAATGACCTGGATGATGTATGGTAAATTGGATCAACAATTTCTGCTGATGGCACAAAGATTGAAGGTGTTTTGGATAGCAAGGAAAGGCTTTCAAAGTTTGCAGAGGGATCTGGACCAACTGGGAAAAATGGGAAAGATAATGGCAGATGGAATTTAATGCAGACCAGTGTGGGGTGTTGCATTTTGGTAGGACCAACACAGCAAATGGTAGGACACTGAGGAGTGTTGAGCTCCTCAGATATATAATTCCCAGAAAGTAGTGTCATAGGTGGACATGTTTATAAAGAAAGATTTTGGCATCTTGTCCTTGATAAAATCAAAATATTGAGTATAGGAGCTGGGATGTTATAATGAGAATGTATAAGACACCAGTGAGGCCAAATTTGGAATATTGTGAGTAGTTCTGGTTGCCAAACTACAAGGATATCAGTAAGATTTTTTTTAAATACAAAAGGGTGCAGAAAAGATTTACTTGAATATTGCCAGGTCTTCAGGAGTTGAATTTCAGGAATAGGTTAAACAGTTTAGGACTTTATTCCTTGGAGTATAGAAGAATGAGGGGAGATTTGATAGAGGTTTATAAAATTAGGTGTGTTTATAGACAGAGTAAATGCAAGTAGGCTCTTTCCTCTTGGATTAGGAGAGATAAATATGAGAGGACATGACATTAGGGTGAGAACATTTTCACTCCGAGGTGGGAGTGTGAAATGAGCTGTGATCTGATGTGGTAAATGCGGCCTTCACTCTTAAGTTTTGAAAATAAATTAGATACATGAACTGGATATAGGTCAATGGGATGAACAGAATAATATTTTGGCACATACTAGAAGGGCCAAATGTCCTTTTTTCTGTGCTGTAGTGTTCTATGATTCCAACAGTGTGTGTGCTGGGTGGTGAGCATCTTTGATTCCTTCTGCTCACTGACAGCAGTGTCCCCTGTAGATGTACTCAATAGTGGGGAGGGTTTTCCCTGTGATGTCCTGGACTGTGTCCACTACCTTTTGGAGGGCTTTGTGCTCAGGGTATTGGTTTTCATGTAGTGCTATTGATCAACCATATTAGGCAGAGTTGTGATTAATAGGTTTTAATCATCTTAAGACATCAACACATCTCGTGTTGCTGGCCCTATTCCAAAGCAGGTACTGAGGGAGGAGTTTGGGCATAACAGCCTTTATATGGTATTTCTGGGAGGGAGGAGTTGCAGGTTCCGGGGAAGGCCAGATCATACAAAACATGCATACTGTTATGTCTCTGTGTTACTTGGAAGGCTTCTTAAATAACTTAGAGATGGAAGATTCAAATAACAAGTGAATTTACTTATTGATGTCTTCCACCATTTCAGGAAACTGTTCACACTCACATGTACATATGCCCCACAGTGGTGCACTACAGTTACTACAGTGAGAAGAGTGTATTCTTGTGCAGTTACAAAATAGTTCACATTATCCTGATTATATAAAATCCTTCCTTCTCAAGATAAAGTGGTGATCTTTATCACTCTTTCCAGTGCAACATAAGTAACTGAACTTGTACACTAGTTTATTTACACAACTATTTTTAAATAGTTCTTATCGATATTGGACTGGTGGCAGTATGTTACTTTGCCATTTTGTGGATTTGGCTGCGACTGTTGGGTGCTTTTTTGCTGGTACATGTGTAGGTGATGTAGCTTGTTGTGCTTCATCTGACAACTGCTGTGTTGATGTTTCGGTTGTGGTCTCCACTTCATACCTCACTTGCTATTGATGTTGCAGGCTTTACTGATATTAAAGCTTTCTGCTTCATCACATCTTGTGTCAGCTGGATGTGAATTCTGTTCCTCCTCAGCTGATTGCCAGAGTCTATCGCGACACCTTCTCTGATGACCTTTGCTGGGGTCCATGTTTTCAACATCGGCTCTTGAATATGCACATGCTGCCCTCTGAAGAGTTCTGGCAATGTTTGTTGTAAAGCTGGTGTCCTTCTAGTGTGTCAGCCAGTCTATTTTGGTTTCCTCCTGGGCTTCTAGAGGGTGTATTTTGCTTGGACGAGTTGTTTTCTATCTCCTGCCAGTTAGAAGTTCTGCCAGGAACTTCATGTCAGCCTTTAAATGTGTTGCTTGTAATGATAGAAGAACTAGGGATGGGTTTTCTGTTGTTTTTCAACACTTAACTAATGTGCATTTCACAATTTGCAATGTCTTTCAATGAACCCATGACCTTTGGGGTAGTATGGGGATGAGGTAGTGACAACAAACCCATACTCTGCAGTCAGCTTTCTGAATTATTGTAATGCAAATTATGTTCCATTGTCAATATTACTTGCTCGGGTATTCCTTGTTCAGCAAGGAGCCCTCTCCTTTCTGAGGTGATAGTTGATGATCTCAGGTCTTTAACCCTTTTGATGAATGGAAACTTGCAGTAGTAACAGGCTACAATTAAATACCTCTCTCGATTCTCGATGAATAAGTCTGCTCCCACTGTGTGCCATGCCCTGGCAAATACTTCTGTGGAAATCATTTCCTCTTTCTGTTGTGTATTTCTGTTGATCCTTTTGGATATCTTCTTCGTCTAGATCTCCTAAATGACAGAGATCAATTCAACTACCAGCAGCTATCCAGACCTAGAGTTGCTGGTCCGTTGGCATCTACCATGTAGAACGTACAAAGGATGTTCTTTCCTTTATGGCAGCCATTGATCTTAGCTCTCCCTATCTGCTTGATCGTGGATCCACCAGCCATTAATATGACATTTTCTGTTTCCAATGCACCGTCTTTTGGATACCCTTTTATTATGTTCTCTGGAAACATCTGGCAGTAGAGTCTAAGTGGAAGGACGTTGATTTGTGATCCATTATCCAGCTTCACCTTTAGGTTCAATATCGTAGGCTTGTTCTGAATTGTCCTTTGTATTTGGATCCTTGTGTGCCACTTCCTTTCTTCTTTCATCTCACCCGATATCTCGTGAATGTGCATGGATTCTATGTCCAGTCGGAGTCCACATTGTTGTTTCCTTTCATGTGGTGGATCTTGTCTTTTTCCACTGGTATTACTGTTTTCTTTATACCGGACTTGCACATCTTCACCCAGTGGTTTGCTTTACCACATGATCTTCATTCAGAACTGTACCTAGGGCATTTGTTTTGGTCATCGAAGGGGTGTTGTCTGTCACACTTCCTGCAAGACCTGGGGGTTTGCATTCCTTTGCATGTGTTCTTTATAGCATCAACCCTTTCTTCTCTTTGCTGTGGGTGGGTCTGCATAGATAGGGATTTAATTTGTGTCCTCATGGCTTCGAAGGCTCTGGCTGTGTCTATAGCTTTGGCCAGCTTCAAGCTATCCATCCCTATAAGAGACTTTTCCATTTGGGATGAGCACACCCCTGTATTAGTTGATCAACTAATATCCTTAAATCTGCATTTTGCAGCATCAATTTTTAGTCTAGTGAGGAAGTTATCAAGAATTTTATCAGTCTCTTGCATTAAGCCTTGAAATTCATGGCATTTAATTCTATGATTAGACCTGAGTTCAAGGTAAGAAGCAAACTTTACAAATATCTGCTCTGGATAATTTTTATCCTCCTCTGTAAGCTCCCAGATATTAAATAAGTCAAGGCCTCGCTCCCCTGTCCAGAAAAGTACATAACTGACCTTCTCCTCTGCTGTTGCATTATTAAAATAGCTTTTGAAAGCTAAATTGCATTTCTGCTGAAACTTTTTAAACAATTCAATAATGTCTTCAACCTCCCTGTCCATCACTGAGTGAACTGTTGTTGCTCCAGCTATTTTTTCCAGTAATGTTCTTTCTTTTCTTCCCTTTAACATTTCAGTAACTTACGATCAATTGTATGGCTTTATTCTTGTTCTCTTATACCACTATTTTATGTCTCTGTGTTACTTGGGAGGCTTCTTAAATAACTTAGAGATGCAAGGTTCAAATAACAGAAGAGACTTTACTTACTGATGTCTTCCATCCTCTCAGGAAACTGTTCACACACTTACATATGCCCCACAGTGGTGCACTACAGTTACTACAGTGAGAAGGGTGTATTCTTACACAATTACAAAATAGTTCACATTATCCAGAATATATAACACATACATATAGTGGTTGCACCACATTCACCCCTTCATTTGAAACAAAGTCTGACAGGGTGAAGTGATTCAATGTTTGTTACAGGTTCAGCTTGTCCGGTGGTCTCATCTGTCACTGACTGTTGTAAGGTTTGCTATGGTTCACCTGCTGGTTCCCAGGCATTGTCTTGCATGTCAGGCTGTGCCTCTGGTGGCTGAGAGGGGGGGGGGGACTGGTTTAGTAGGACCATGGGGTCACTACGTCTGGGTTTGGGGTGCTGTTGGGTACAATTTGTGTGGCTGGTTGGCTAGTGTTGCCATGAGGGGATGTTGATTGGTTGGTCAAGGGGCCCCCTGCTTACGCCAGGTCTCTGATTGAAACCATGTCCTGCTGTCCATCCTGATACTCCACGTAAGTGTATTGGGGTTTTGCATGGAGGAGGTGGACCTTTTTGACCAGTGGGTCAGTCTTGTGGCATCGGACATTCCTCCAGGGGTCATCAGCCAGGATGAGAGTGTAGTTCCCGACACCAACTTCCTGGGGAAGAAAAAGAGCCTTTCATGTGTTGTCGCATTAGTAGAAGTACGGACGAGGGACCTGGTGGTGTAAGGCCTCTCAGAGGATGTCTTGCCACTAGGAGATGAATAGGCCTTTTGATCTGAAGGCTATGAGGACTGGCTTTGTGACAGTGGTGTTCCCATCTGGCCATTTTCCCCCAGGGGTTACTACTCATGGTCCTGCTCATGGCTGTGCCTTAACCAGCAGGTACTGATGCAGGTCCTCACTCATAAACAAAGACCCCTGGTAGCTATGGATATAGCAGGAGTGAATATGCTATTGCCTTTATGACTGAGGCTGTGTTCATATCTGGGCAGGGGATGGCGAATGGGAAGCAGGTGTAATCATTTATATTTAGGCAGTATATGTTTCTGTTGGTGGATAGGAGGGGGTCCTTGATGTCCATACTCAGCTGCTCAAGGGGGTTGGTTTTATTTTGCTGATAGGATTATAGTTTTCACTCTCCACAGACTGGGCAGCTCTATGTCCATTCCCTAATATCCTCAACTGAGAAAGGGAGGTATGGGCTCTAACAAAGTGGTAGAGCCTGTTATCCTCAGGATGGCAGAGGTTGTTGTGGAGGACTTGGTTGTCCAACTGCACTTTGCCATGTCCCATGGGACATGCACCATCGGGAAGCTTGGTACAAGGTCTCATAGTTGTAAGTGGATAACATGATTCTCCACCTCTGGATCTTCTCATTCTTAATTTTTCCCTGTTGTTGGTTTTTGAATTTTTTTTTTTCATTTGCATCAATACATACATATAATTATATATCATATAACAATATAATGTAATAAAAATGATATACATTTTTATTTTTATCCCCTTCCCCAAAAAAAAGAAGAAAAAAGAAAAGAACACCTGAATTTATTTATTGTTCACTATTCATATATTCCTAACAATTATCCTATCCTGTACCTATTAATTGGGAGGTGTGGGCATTCTGGATGATGTGGATGGGCTCTTACTGATGAAATCCATACATGGTTTTCAAATCACATAAAAATTCTCAAGTTGATTCCTTAAATTATAAGTAATCTTTTCCAACGGTCTTCAATTTGAATTTCTGTATGCCATCTATCCAACCTTATAAAATTATCTGACTTCCATGTTACTACCATACATTTCCTTGCCACCACTATTACTACACTCAAATATTTTCATTGATATTTGTCTAACTTAAATTTAGTATCAGTGACATATAAATCACCAAGAAAAAAATATTATGGGATATTATGCTATATGTATCTTCATAATTTGTCCAAATAATATACTGAAACCTTCCCAAAATTTTCTCACTTTTTCACAAGACCAAACTGCATGTAATAAGATTCCTGTTTCTTTGTTACGTCTGAAACATTTGTCAGAACAATTTGAATCAAGTCCATATAATTTATACAGAGTGCAGTATAATTGGTGTTTTAAAAAAAATATATAAAATATATATTCACACACACACACACACACACACACACACACACACACACACACACACACACACACACACACACACACACACACACACACACACACACACACACACACACACACACACACACACACACACACACACACACACACACACACACACACAATCTTTTTTTGGCTTGGCTTCGCGGATGAAGGTTTATGGAGGGGTAATGTCCACGTCAGCTGCAGGCTCGTTTGTGGCTGACAAGTCCGATGCGGGACAGGCAGACATGGTTGTAGTGGTTGCAAGGGAAAATTAGTTGGTTGGGGTTGGGTGTTGGGTTTTACCTCCTTTGTCTTTTGACAGTGAGGTGCGCTCTGCGGTCTTCTTCAAAGGAGGTTGCTGCCTGCCGAACTATGAAGCGCCAAGATGCACGGTTTGAGGCAATATCAGCCCACTGGTGGTGGTCAATGTGGCAGGCACCAAGAGATTTCTTTAGACAGACCTTGTACCTTATCTTTGGTGCACCTCTGTCTCGGTGGCTAGTGGAGAGCTCGCCATATAACACGATCTTGGGAAGGCGATGGTCCTCCATTCTGGAGACGTGAACTACCCAGCGCAGTTTGATCTTCAGCAGCGTGGATTCAATGCTGTCGGCCTCTGCCATCTCAAGTACTTCGATGTTGGAGATGAAGTCAATGAATGTTGAGGATGGAGCGGAGACAACACTGGTGGAAGCGTTCTAGGAGCCGTAGGTGATGCCGGTAAAGGACCCATGATTTGGAGCCGAACAGGAGTGTGGATATGACAACAGCTCTGTATACGCTAATCTTTGTGAGGTTTTTCAGTTGGTTGTTTTTCCAGACTCTTTTGTGTAGTCTTCCAAAGGCACTATTTGCCTTGGCGAGTCTGTTGTCTATCTCTTTGTCGATCCTTGCATCCGATTAAATGGTGCAGCCGAGATAGGTAAACCGGTTGACCGTTTTGAGTTTAATGTTGACCAGGCCTCCTCATGAATTTGTATATTTAATTTTTTTTATTTTATTTTACTTAAATAGTTTCTTTTTCAGCATTGTCTTGTAATTTTATGTACCTATTAGTAATAATAAATTTCTCAGTAAATGTATAAATTATTAAATACTCTGAAAGTCTAAAATTCACTCCTAATTTCTTTTTTTTTAAAAATGATTTAAGCTGATAGTATGGAAAACAATATGTGGTACTTTTATTTATTTCTCTTTCATTTGTTCATAAGACAGGAAAGAATCTTTAATCCTCTTTATCCCATTATTGTGCCAGATATAAAAGAAAGGATTATTTAAAGTTAAAGGAATAAATGGATTCAGCTTTCATCATCTTAGCTATTTGGCATTTCTTCATTCCTCTTTCTATATGAATTCTATCCCATATCTTGAATAAATGTTTTAAAATTGATACTCCTTTCTAAAGTTCCTCGTTCTATTTATTTAAAAAAATGTTCTGGTTTAGTTTCTCCTTTGTTATTAATTTCAAATGTGCCCACGTTGTCTTCTCCCCAATTTGATAACAGGAGGATAGAAATCTTAATTGAGCTGTTTTATAATAATTTTAAAAATTCAACAACCATAATTCTCCCTGATCAAATTTTAAAAAGCTACCCTTGGCATTTTATTATGCCAAATAAATTTTCTTACACTTTTATTTAATTCTTGATATTTAAAAAAAAACTCATTGGTATAGGAATGCGTAATGACTGAAATGAATATTGCAACCTCAAAAATATTCATCTTTTATACAATTTACTCTTCCTATTCAAGTTATTGGTAGATCTTTCCACCTCTTTAAATCTTCATTTTTTTGTAATGGTAGATGATTCAATTTAACTAAATTATTTACATTTCTATCAATATTAATTCTTAAATATAAAATTGCTTCCTTTTGTCACTTAAACTTCTAATGCTTACTTAATGTATAATCCCCATAATTCATAGGCATCACTTCATTCTTTCCTAAATTGACTTTATAACATGGTATCAAACCATATTCTGCCAATCATACATTTATTTTCTTCAATTCTGGTTCTGTAAGATATAACATAATATCTGCAAACAAGCTAATTTTATGTTCTCTATCTTCTATCATAAAACCATTAATCTCATTATCTCTTCTTATCACTTCTGCCAATGGTTAGGTAGCAATGCAAATAAAAATGGTGATAATGGCCATCCTTGTCTAAATTACTTTTCTAATGGAAAAGGTTTAGGTATTTGCCTATTTGTGACCACCTTAGCTTTTGGATGATTATACAAAGCTTTTATCCAATTTATAAAATCAGTTGGAATTCTGAAAACATTCAATACTTTAAATAAAACATCCCATCCTAGTCTATCAAATGCTTTTTCTGCATCTAAAGCCATTGCTACTGCTGGTATTTCTTTCTGGTCTACATTTAATAAACATAAAATTAACTATATTGTCACAGATCTTCTATGTTTAATAAAGCCAATCTGATCCATATTTATTAAGATAAATTGTTAATCTTTTAGCTAACAATTTGGATACAATTTTATAATCTGTATTTAATAATGATATTGGTCTATAAGATGATATTAGAGGATTTTTTTCATATTTTTTGGAATAACTAATTAATGCGGTTTTCAAAGATTCTGATAAATAAGTCTCTCATTTGTTCCAAAAGTCCCATTAAAAAACAGAATTAACAACTCATTAAATTCTTTATAAAACTCCAGAGAGAAACTGTCCTCTCCCAGAGCCTTATTATTTGGTAAAGACATCAAAATATCATATACTTCAATATCCATAAAGAAATTGGATAATTCCATTTTTTATTGGCATTTAATTCAGTCAATGAAACTTGTGATGGGTATTCATCTATTTTTTTTCCTCATCCTTTAAAGATTTGGACTGATATAATTGTTTATTAAAAATTCCTAAAATCATCATTAATTTCTTGCATTTTATATGCAATTTGACCAGTTTCTCTTTTTGTTACTATTATTGTTCTTGATAATTGCTCCGCTTTGAGTTGTCATGCTAATACTTTATGGGCTCTGTCACCTAATTCATAATATTTCTGTTGTGTGCATAGTTTTCTACTTTATAAGCTTGTATTGTATTACGTTTCAATTTCTTGATTCCAATAATCTTCATTTCTCTTCATTTTTATGAACATGCAATTCCTTTTCTAAATACTATATATTTTTGTCCAATTGATCTACTTCTTTCATATATTCCTTCTTTATTTTAGATGTTTAACGTTATTTGTCCTCTTAAATAGGTTTTCATAGAGTCCCATATAATAAATGTATTGGCTACTGTGTGTTCATTAATTTCTAGAAATAACTTTCTATTGTCTTATAAATTCACAAAAGTCCTTCATCTTTAAAAGTGCAGTATTCTATCTCCATCCATAACCTACATTTTGTTCTTCTTCCAACACAATTGACATCACTAAAGGTGAATGTACTAATAATATTCTTGCTTGATATTCAATCCTCTGAATTCTAGCTTGTAATTGTGTAGAGACTAAAAACCTATCAATACTTGAATATGTCATGTCTAAAAGAATAAAAAGAATAGAGATGAATCCTTATCATTTGGATGAATTTTCCTCCAACTATCAACAAGTCTCATTCATTAAATCTGTCACGATTTTAACTACTTTATTTTTAACAATATTTCCACCTGATCTATCTAGTTTTGAATCAAAAGTAAAATTTAAATCTCCACCCATTATTATTTTCCCCTGGGCACTTGATAATTGCATAAAAATATCTTGTATAAATTTCCCATCATCTACATTTGGTGTATATATTAATGCCCAATATTCTGAATAAATTTGACAATTAATCATTACATATCTCCCTGTTTTATCTATAGTTGTATCCAATACGTTAATAGGTATTTTTATTTATTTATTTATATAGCTACTCTTCTGGCCTTGGAATTAAATGGGTTGGATCTGTTTTGGCTTCTTCACTCTCTTTTTAAACTTCCCATGTTCTATTTCAGTCAAATGAGTTTCCTGCAAAAAAAGTTGTATCTACTTTAATCTTATTCATACAATTTAACATTTTAAAAATATTAATGGATTCGGAATTCTGTTAATATTAACACTAGGAAAATTCAATTTTCCTGCCAATACTAAATCTTCTGTCCATCAATCATCCCTTTCCCACTCCTCTCACTCCCACTAAAATAACTGTATATGTTACAATAATCTTTGTCAATCCAGGCATAAAGGAATAAATAGAAATAACAACTACAGAACCAGCATCCCCCCACCCCCCACCCCCAAGGCATGTGATGTTGTTATGTCTCTATTCCCCTGATCTATTCGGGATGTGATCCAAATCATATTCATGCACATGACTTTGCAGTGGTCAGGCATATGGTCCCCACTAACTCACTCGATACACCAAATTATCCCTTATTCTGTTTTTATTATAGATTCTAATTCTCTCATAGATCTTTTAAAATGTATATATAGATCACTTGAAGGTTAAACCCTCCTCCCTATTTAAACTCTCTCAAAATATTTATTTTTATCCCCAGTTACAACAAAACTTTTTCCATCTGATAATACACTCAGGTATCAGCATCCACCTGTTTTGCTTTTTCAGGCAATGATCAACATACACCTTTACCTCATTAGGTTCTGTAAAAAACTATTTCTCCCTTCTGGAACAAAGACCTTCAAAACTGCCAGATACTTTAAGACAAAGACATAGCCTTTCTTCCATAGCACACTTTTAACTTCATTGAATTCTTTCCTCTTTTTCAACAACTCAAAACTTGTATCTGGAGTTTTAAAAAACTTATTCCCATTATAAATCATGGGTGACTATCATTCTTTTGCTTGCTTCTCTGTCAGCTCTAAAACCTTCTCTCATACTTCATATCAAAGTAATCTGACTAGTATCGGGCACGGCCTTTGGTCCGGCTGTGGCTTTGGTCTCGATGCTCTGTGCTCTCTCAATTTCAATGTCACCTTGAAATCCAGTCTCTCCCAAAGAATGTGGAATCTAACGCTGTAAAATCTTTTTAATTTCTTGTCCTTCATCACTTTAAAAAAAAATATTTTTCACATTATGAACCATATTAATCAAGATACACACAAACATTTCCCTCTTAAGTATACACACGGTCATTTTCTCACCTTTTCCCCCCTCCCTTCCTTCCCCCTTCCCTCCCTTCCCTCCCCACCCCCCTCCCATCCCTCCCCACCCCCCTCCCATCCCTCCCCACCCCCCTCCCATCCCTCCCCACCCCCCTCCCTCCCCTCCCCACCCCCTCCCTCCCCTCCCCACCCCCTCCCTCCCCTCCCCACCCCCTCCCTCCCCTCGCCACCCCCTCCCTCCCCTCGCCACCCCCTCCCTCCCCTCGCCACCCCCTCCCTCCCCTCGCCACCCCTCCCTCCCCTCGCCACCCCTCCCTCCCCTCGCCACCCCTCCCTCCCCTCGCCACCCCTCCCTCCCCTCGCCACCCCTCCCTCCCCTCGCCACCCCTCCCTCCCCTCGCCACCCCTCCCTCCCCTCGCCACCCCTCCCTCCCCTCGCCACCCCTCCCTCCCCTCGCCACCCCTCCCTCCCCTCGCCACCCCCTCCCTCCCCTCGCCACCCCCTCCCTCCCCTCGCCACCCCCTCCCTCCCCTCGCCACCCCCTCCCTCCCCTCCCCACCCCCTCCCTCCCCTCCCCACCCCTCCCTCCCCTCCCCAACCCTCCCTCCCCTCGCCACCCCTCCCTCCCCTCGCCACCCCTCCCTCCCCTCGCCACCCCCTCCCAACCCTCGCCACCCCCTCCCAACCCTCGCCACCCCTCCCAACCCTCGCCACCCCTCCCAACCCTCGCCACCCCTCCCTCCCCTCGCCACCCCTCCCTCCCCTCGCCACCCCTCCCTCCCCTCGCCACCCCTCCCTCCCCTCGCCACCCCCTCCCTCGCCACCCCCTCCCTCGCCACCCCCTCCCTCGCCACCCCCTCCCTCGCCACCCCCTCCCTCGCCACCCCCTCCCTCGCCACCCCCTCCCTCGCCACCCCCTCCCTCGCCACCCCCTCCCTCCCCTCGCCACCCCCTCCCTCCCCTCGCCACCCCCTCCCTCCCCTCGCCACCCCCTCCCTCCCCTCGCCACCCCCTTCCCTCCCCTCGCCACCCCTTCCCTCCCCTCGCCACCCCCCTCCCTCCCCTCGCCACCCCCTCCCTCCCCTCGCCACCCCCTCCCTCCCCTCGCCACCCCCCTCCCTCCCCTCGCCACCCCCTCCCTCCCCTCGCCACCCCCTCCCTCCCCTCGCCACCCCCTCCCTCCCCTCGCCACCCCCTCCCTCCCCTCGCCACCCCCTCCCTCCCCTCGCCACCCCCTCGCCACCCCCTCCCCACCCCCTCCCTCCCCTGCCACCCCCTCCCTCCCCTCCCCACCCCCTCCCTCCCCTCGCCACCCCCTCCCTTCCCTCGCCACCCCCTCCCTTCCCTCGCCACCCCCTCCCTTCCCTCGCCACCCCCTCCCTTCCCTCGCCACCCCCTCCCTTCCCTCGCCACCCCCTCCCTTCCCTCGCCTTTCCACCCCACCTCCCCACCCACTAAATGTTCAACAATAAACCCATTAAACAATGTCATCACACAACAAAAACAAACAAGGAAATTGTGTCATCTACTTTTACACACTGGATCAGGTTATTTCATCTTCTTCTCATTCTATCATTTTAGAGGGTGGAGGTCCGTGGTAGGCCCTCTCTATTGTGTTCCATGTACGGTTCCCAAATTTGTTCAATTAATGTGACTTTATTTCTTAAATTATATGTTATTTTTTCCAATGGAATATATTTATTCATTTCCATGTAACCATTGCTGTACTCTTAGGCTCTCTTCTGATTTCCAAGTTGACATTATACATTTTTTTGCTACAGCTAAGGCTATCATAATAAATCTTTTTTGCACTTCATCCAGTTTGAGGCCTAATTCCTTACTTACATTACTTAGAAGAATGACTTCATCACCTTCTTTAAGTCCAAAAATCTTTGTTTCTTCTCAAGTTCTCTAAATTGTCTATTTTCTGAATTAACTGGTCTTTTGTTGCAGCTGCTTGTGCCACTTTCATTTGATCCTTAATGCCTTGAATTTCAAATACATTTCCTTTAAATTTTCTTATCCATAACTTCAAATCTTTTATCTACCTGCTGCATCGTTTTTTCAACTTTCTCCGTAAAATTCATGGTTTTAGCTACAATCTCTCCATATCTTTTTATTTCTGCCATTATAAACTTCCTATTTTGTTGGGAAGATTCCATGCATTTTGTTCATTTCTGCTGCAGAAATAAATTATTCTTTCATTTTCTCCAGCTGTGTGGCCTTAGAACTTTGAGTAAACAAAATCTCCTGTTCCTTCTCTTGCTTGCTGGAGCTGGAAGTCTGCAAGGTCTTTTTTTAAAGTTGCCTTTTTTTTTTAAATTCTCTGCACATCCATGAGGAGTCACACATGCACAGATTCACATCTTCAACCGAGTTGGGCGGTCATTGTATGGAGAGACCCCCATACAATGTACAAGTACATGATCCTTTATCTGGAATCCTTAAGGGACAGTAAGTTCAAAATTTCAGATTTTTCTGGATTTCGGAAAGGCCACCCGAATTGTGCTGGTGTATCCACCCCCACCACCACCACCCCCCCCCCCACCAGCTGCTGGTCCCTCATCTGCACCACCCCCCCGGCTGCCGGTCCCCCATCCACCAACCCCCCCCCCTCCTCCCCCAGCCGCCAGTCCCCACTTGTCAGATTTTGGAGCTTTTCGGATTTTAGTTGTCCAGATAAAGGATTGTGTACCTGTACTCCAGATTTCAAGGTCTCCCCAGCTCCTGGCTTGTCTCCCCTAGGCAGTACCTTATGAACAGTTCCTGAATCCATCCTCAATGTAGGCCTTTTTTCCTTATCTTGATTTGTTTTTTGTACTGAAATAGCTGGCTTTTCTTTCTTTGGTGCCATTTTAAAATGTTCAGCAGGTCTTCCAATACTTTCTTCTCTTTTTCTAAAGTTTTGCTAATTCTTTTGACTTTTTTAAAACTTTTTCGAGGAGAGTAGAGATTTGCAGTCTAACTCCATGTCATCACGTGCCACGTCCCCTTCCACTGCTGTTTGTTATTGAACATAAAGGTAACTGTTCATTGATCAGTCAGCATAGTGAACTGTTTTCCAGCCAGGTAGTCCCTTCAGAGGCACTATGGCCAAGGGCTCCTTTTCAATGTCTGAGTGCCGAAGTTCGGGGCCCTGGAAGGTTTGGGAAAAGAAAGCCAAGGGCCTGCCCACCTGGTTGAGTGTGGCAGCCAGGGCAGAGTCAGATGCATCACTCTCCATCCACAGTGTATATCACTGCCTTTGCAATGTTGCACTTGATGTGTTGCACTTGATGCGTGTGAATGCCACTTGGGCTCCCACTGACAGAGGAAAGGTGGTAAATTTCTCCCAGTGGCAGGCTTTGTCTGCATAATTTGGGACCAACTGGACATAATACAAAAGAATCCCAAGCATCTTTTCAGGGACTTGAGGATATGGGGTAATGGGAGTTCCAACAGTGGGTGTATGCAGTCAGGGTTGGGCCGAATAACACCATTCTCCACCACGCAACCAAAGATGGCCAGCCGTGAAGTACTGAACACTCACTTCTTTTGCTGTCTGGAGAAATTTCTGCAAGTTAGCGCTATGGTGCTGCTGGTCACAGAGGAAGAGATAGGAGCAGTGTCTGCCTTGAAGTTGATGTATGGGCTGTCCTCTGGATGGATCAGGGGTTGGTAGTTGGCTGACTTGAGGTCAATGGTTGAGAAGACCTGGAACTGAGTGATCTCATTTACCATGTTAGTGATGTGGGGGAGTGGGTGGGCATCCAGCTGTGTGAAACAATTTATGGTCTGGCTCTAGTCAATGACCATGTGGTGTTTCTCTCCACTCTTAACCACCACCTGAGCCTTCAAGGGGCTGGTACTGGGCTCTATGATCCTTTCTGCCAGAAGCTGTCTGACTTCTGGTTTGATGAAGGTTCTGTCGGGGCTGCATTACCTGCTCTTGCATTTGACTGACTTGCAGTTGGGTGTGAGGTTCTTGAACTGGGGCAGTGGTGGGTCCTGAAGTGTAGAGAGACCGCAGATCGTGTTTGGAGGGGGATCGGGTGGTTTAAAAATTGATAATTGTGGTCCGTGAGGAGCAGGCGTGGGCCATCAATGTACATTTTGATGCTCTTTAGCTGGCACTGAAAGTCCATTCCCAGTATGACTGGTGCACAGAGCTGTGGCATGATAAGGAGCTTAAAGTTCTTGTACTCTGTGCCCCGCACAGTCAGTGTCACGGTGCAGCAGCCATGATCTCAGCCGAGTGGGATTTGGAGGCCAGGAAGATTCTTTTCAGAAGGGTTCTGTCTGATATGATCAGACTTGAATCCAGTCACACATGCATCGTGTATCAGGCCTTCTATACCGGCAGCCGCAGAGAGTTCTCTGCATTTGCAGGCTCATCCCTACTCCTACAAATCCTGAATGTACTCATCAACTGACTCACCAGACACGTTTCTTCAACTTCCCAGAAGAAATCTGGCATAGATGACATTGGTTTGGGTCCAATATTGTTTCTGCAGGAGCTCCATTGTGGCTGAGTAAGTAGTGCAGACCCTCGGTGGCAGACCTGAGCGAAGAGTAGATCTTGTTTGACTTCCTCACTCTGTATGCCGTTGCTTTTCATGAAAACGTTGAGGCAGTGCAATCACTGAATTTGACTGAGGCCTTCACATATTTAAGGTTGGTGTCCAGTTTATCCGCCCGTATTACCTTGTCCGTAGTCAATATTTAATGTGATTAAATTGTATGACTAATGATGAAAAATATTAGACAGAGTTGTGATTAATGGGCTTTAATAACCTTAAGACATCAACAAGTCCCACATGTTGCTGGCCCATTTCCAAGGCAGGTACTGAGGGAGGAGTTTGGGTGTAACAACTTTTATAGGGATTTCTGGGAGGGAGGAATCACAGGTTCAGGGGGTGGACCAACTCATACAACACATACATGTAGTGGTTGCACTACAATTTCCCACACCTGACCATGATGCAGCTGGTCAGTACACTTTCCTCTGCACCCCTAGAAATTTCTGAGGGTTTCTGATATCATACCAAATCTTTGCAAACTTCTGAGGAAGTAGAGGTGCTGACGTGCTTTCTTCATGATGCCATTGGTGTGTTGGGTCCAGGAAAGATCCCCCAAGATGGTGACTCTTGAGAACTTAAACTTTCTCACCCTCTTCACATCTGATTTCCCCCAGTGATCACTGTATTATACCTTTGGGTTTACTTTCCTGAAGTCGATAATCATCTCCTTAGTTGCTGTTGGTGCACCATTCAGACAAGTTTTCAATCTCCCTCCTGTATGCTGACTCATTCCCTTCCTTTATACAACCCACTACCATGGTATTGTTGGCAAATTTGTAGATGGTGTTATTATCGTAGATGTAAAGTGAGTAGAGCAGGTGGGGGGGGGGGTGGGGGGCTAAGAACACAGTTCTGTTGTGCTCCAATACTGATGTGGATTTTGCAGGAGAAGTTCTTATCAATCCTCACTGATTGTGGTCTGGGGGTGAGGAAATTCATGGTCCAATTACACAGTGGGATTTTATTTCCCAAGTTTTGGAGTTTTCTGGTCAGTTTTGAGGGGATGATGGTGTTAAATGTTGAACTGTAGTTGATTAAAAAGCATCCCGATATATGTATCTTTGCTGTCCAGCTGTTCCAGGGCTTTGTGTAGAGCCAGTGAGGTGATCTGCCATAGACCTGTCAGTACAATGGGTGAACTGGAATGTATCCCTATCCCTGCTTAGACAGGACTGATATGCTTATCACCAATCTTTCAAAACTTTTAATCACTATTGATGTAAGTGCTACTGATAATAGTCATTAAGGCAGGTAACTAAACTGTTCTTGGGCACTGGTATGATTGACATATCTTTGAAACAATAGACAATAGACAATAGGAGCTGGAGTAGGCCATTTGGCCCGTCGGGCCAGCACCGCCATTTTAGATCATGGCTGATCATTACCATCAGTACCCCTTTCCAGCCTTATCCCCATAACCCTTAACTCCGTTACCCACAAGAGTCTTATCTAACTGTCTTTTGAACATAGTCAGCGAATCCGCTTCTACCACCCTCTGTGGCAGAGCATTCCACAGATTCACACTTCTCTGGGTAAAAAAATGCTTTCTCATCTCCGTCCTAAAGGGCCTACCCTGTATTCTTAAACTATGCCCTCTAGTCCTCGTCTCCCCCATCATTGGGAACAAGTAATCAGACTTCACTTTGTCTATCCCCCTGATGATTTTGTATACCTCAATCATGTCCCCCCTCATCCTTCTAAACTCCAATGGATACAAGTCCAGTTTTTCTAGCCTTGCTGCATATGACAACCCTGCCATCCCTGGAACTAACCTTGTAAATCTGCGCTGCACATCCTCTATAGCTAGTATGTCCTTCCTCAAGTTTGGAGACCAGAACTGGACGCAATACTCCAGGTGGGGTCTCACCAGGGCCCTGTATAACTGCAGAAGGGCGTCTCTGTTCCTATACTCCAATCCCCTCTTTATGAAAGCCAACATTCCATTTGCCTTCTTCACAGCTTTCTGAACCTGCATGCTAGCATTCAGTGACCGGTGAACAAGTACACCCAGATCCATTTGCACTTCCCCACTCCCTAGCTTGTCTCCATTTAAATAATACTCAGCTTTCCTATTACTTCCCCCAAAATGAATAACCTCACATTTGTTCACATTGAAATTCATCTTCCATTTAGCCGCCCACTCCTCCAGCCTGTCCAAGTCCCTCTGCATTTTCTTTACATCCTCCTCACACCCCACACCGCCACCCAGTTTAGTGTCATCTGCAAATTTGCTCATGTTATTTATAATCCCCTCATCCAAATCATTAACATAAATTACAAACAACTGAGGACCCAACACCGATCCCTGAGGCACTCCACTCGTCACATCCTGCCATACTGAAAAAGACCCATTTACTCCAACCATTTGTTTCCTATCTCTTAACCAATTTCCTATCCATGTCAGCACCTTACCTCCAATACCATGCTCCCTGATCTTGCCCACTAGACTCCCGTGCGGTACCTTATCAAAGGCCTTCTGGAAGTCCAAATATACCACATCCACTGGCTCTCCTGAGTCCACCCTCTTTTTCACAGGTGGGTACCACACCCTGCTGGAGTGAGATGTTGAAGATCTCTGTGAATATCTTGGTAAGTTGGTCAGCACAGATTTGTAATACTTGGCCAGGTACTCTGTCTGGGCTGGATGCTTTCCTCATATTCACTCTCCTGAAGTCAATGCACGTGTCAGCCTCGGATACGGGACAGAATGGGATCCTAGGGGATGTGGGAGTGCAGAGGATGGTTCTTCGGTGTTACTATTGTCAAATTGGGCCTAGAACTTATTGAGTTTCTCTAGGAGATAAGTTTTTCCATCTACTACTTTACCGGATTTGGTTTTGTAACAGGTTATGGCATTTAGGCCCTGCCACAGCTTTCTGGTGTCCCTTCTTTCCATTTCCATCTGGAATCTCCACTTCGCCTAGGAGATAGCTTTCTGCAGGTTATACCTGCTCCTTCTGTACTGATCTGGATTTTCAGACTTAAATGCCTGTGATCTCAGCAGGTTTCAGATTTCATTCAGGGGTTCTGGGTGGGGAAAACCCTGAATGATTTGGTGGGAACACGCTGATCCACAGCTGTTTTGATAAAGTCAGTGATGGTCTCAGTGTATTCATTCATATTCTCAGCAGAATCCTTGAATGCCACCCAATCCACTGACTCGAAGTCCTGTAACTGTTCTTCAGCCTCCTGTGATCACCTTCAAGTTATCCTGACCTCTGGAGCCTCTCTTTAGGATCTGACATGATGACAGGTGATCACCAACCAGGTGATCAGACTTGCCAAAGTGTGGTCTCTGGAAAGAATGGTAGGCCTTCCATATCTTGGTGTAGCAGTGATCTAGTGTGCTGGGACCTCTGGGACATCGGGGTTTCATAGTTATGAAGGATTTTTTTTGACACAAGCCTGGTTAAAGTTGCCGACTAAGATTTATATTGCGTTGGGTTTCTCATGTTAGAATCAGTAATGATAATGAGCTTGAAGGGCCAAATAGCCTCCTTCTGTGTTATTAGCTTCATTTAAAATATTTAATATTAAATAGCATGTATAAATTGTTGACTGCTAATTATATTTATGTCCACATAATCATTTTTCTGATTTCATAGAATTCAGATGTAGGAAGCTTAATTTGTAAAGACACAAGGACTGATATGTTTGAATGCAGTTTATGGACCAGCTCAGTATTCAACACAATCATACCTCAGTACCTGATAAAGAAGTTGGGCCTGCTGGTTCTAAACACCTCCACCTGCCATTGGATTCTCAACTTCCTGTTGAGGAGGCCTTGGGCAGTTCAGATTGGAAACAGCACCTCCAAGACCATCACGGTGAGCACGCTGTTCACTCTGCTGACCCACGATGCTGCAGCCAAACACAGCTTGAACTACATCATCAAGTTTGCTGATGACACCACAGTGATGGACCTTATCAGTAAGAATAAGGAGTCACCATGCAGAGATGAAGTGCAGTCGCTTACGGACTGATGCAGAGCAAACAAGCTGTATCTCAACATTAATAAAACAAGAGGTGGTTATTGATTTCAGAAGGGCCTGGGGAAACATTGTCTGCTGACCATTGATGGCTTGACCTTGGAATGCACTTGGTGAAGAATTTCATCTGGTCCCTTAAACCAGCTCCATAGCTAGGAAAGCCCAGAAGTGCCTCAGCTTCCTGCAAGAGCCAAGGAAAGTTCTTCTCCCTCCCACCATTTTCACTACCTTTTACAGAGGATGTATTGAGAGCATCCTGTGAAACTGCATCACTGCCTGGTTTTGAAGCTGTACCACCTCGAACTGTAAGACCCTGAAGAGAATGATGGTCAGCAGAAAATATCAAGCTGGGGGGGAGATCTCTTCCTACCATGAAGGACATCTACAACACTCAATGCAGGTGAAAGGCAATAAACATTGTGAAGGACTCCACACACCCCTCATGTAAACTATTCTCCTTTCTGCCTCTTGTAGAGGAGGTACAATAGCACTTGGGCCCTTGCGTCTAGATTAGGCAACTTTTTTTCCTCCAAGCCATCAGACTCCTGAATTCCCAGAACATGTGAATAGTGTACCATAAACCTTTACTATCTGTGTCTCTATTTTAATGTGTTTATTCTAATTTGTATATGTAAATATGCTCCGAGGACCTGGAGAAATGCTATCTCGTCTTTACTGTGCAAGCATGGCATGAACAATAAATAAAGGTGACTTGACTAATTTATTTACATTGCTCATTGGTAGAGAGCTACAAAAGGCAAATTTTCACCCAACTTTCAAACTGATTATTACTTAGAATTATTTTATGGGCATTTGTATTGTCCTTGTAATAACTTCCTTTTCCTATTTCAAGATAAAGTAACTCCTTTAAAATGAAATTACTAAAATACCAGAGAATGAAATTTGGTGCAAGATTTTAGCATTCATGCAGCAACTTTTCAGACAGTATCCTGCAAGCAATACATTTGGTACAATTCCACAGAGTATCTGTAGATGTTAAATTGTTTTTTTAAATTTCCTTCAGCTTTGTTAATGGGTAGTCAAAACCTGAGAATGTAAACTCTAAGGTTTAAATTCATGCTCTTTGAATTTGAAGCATTTTACCCTCATTGAAAAATAGGCAATGAATGAAACCAATGGGGAAATTTTCTAAAGTATGAGATTGGTTTGGCACGTTTTCCTTGCAGCAGTGAGAAACTGAGGCCCTGATGAATCTTTCAAAGGGTCAATCCTCATTCATTATTCAAGATAAGCTCCTAGCCATGCTATTGGAATACTAAATTTCCACATGTGCAAGTCCCATCATGCATGCCAAAGCAGGTTTGCAGTTCCTATTGAATCCGTATTAGTGCATTACTAAACAAGTGCTTTTCCATCTGCGCTGGGTGGGTCACGTCTCCAGAATGGAGGACTATCGCCTTCCCAAGATCGTGTTATATGGCGAGCTCTCCACTGGCCACCGTGACAGAGGTGCACCAAAGAAAAGGTACAAGGACTGCCTAAACAAATCTCTTGGTGCCTGCCACATTGACCACCGCCAGTGGGCTGATATCGCCTCAAACCGTGCCTCACAGTTCGGCGGGCAGCAACCTCCTTTGAAGAAGACCGCAGAGCCCACCTCACTGACAAAAGGCAAAGGAGGAAAAACCCAACACCCAACCCCAACCAACCAATTTTCCCCTGCAACCGCTGCAACCGTGTCTGCCTGTCCCGCATCAGACTTGTCAGCCACAAACGAGCCTGCAGCTGACATGGACATTTACCCCCTCCATAAATCTTCGTCCGTGAAGCCAAGCCAAAGAAGAAGACATACATGACATCACGTACAACCCTGATATTCCTTTTTCTGTGGGCCAGGTAGAATTACCACTTATTGGTGGTGCTAAAAACTGTACACAATGTACACATTTAAACAAATAAACAAGTGTAAACAACTGCAATACAGAGGAGAACAAAAAAAAAGTGTAAAAGTCCTTAAGTCCCTGATTGAGTTTGTGGTTGAGGGGTCTGTTGGTGGAGGGGTAGCAACTGTTCCTGAACCTGATGGTGCAGGTCTTTTGGCACCTATACCTCTTTCCTGATGGTAGCAGTGAGAACAACAGCATATGGTGGGTGGTATGGATCCTTAATCATTTCTACCGCTCTCTGACTGCTGCATTCCCCATAGATGTTCTAGATAATACCTTGGCATGATTAGGGACAAATTATTGTTGATCTTTGCTTCATTAAATATTTAAAATGTAGTTAGATGGATTTTTGCATAGTATGGAAATTAAGGGGTAAAGGCAGGTGGGTAGAGCTGTCCATGGCCAGATCAGCCCTGATCTTATTGAATGGTAGATGGGCTAAGTGTTCCAATTTCTTTTGTCCTTATGTTCTTTGATATAAATTATATTAAAATTTTTGTATTGTGATTTGATCTAATGACCAGACTTCTTTCAAACTCCATGTTTTAATTTGTCAGTTTTCATTTTTCGCTCAGAATATAACATTATATTCAAGTTTTTCAAGCACAAAATTAAAAAATAGAAGACAGTTTTCTACTGGATGAAATTGCTTGGAGATGTAGAGTCCTACCAGTTTTTCTTTGAACATGTACATTTTTGTTACTTCTCATTGACCTATAAATATTGAATGGATCTGTGGATAGTTACTTGGTTGGGCGTCTGAGACTACATGCTTTTTGACACAATGTAGTCCGTAATTTTACTTTTGATATTTGATTAAATTGAACACTGGGGTCCAATGCACAATTGCAAGCTCACACACATTGCATCCTACTTATTGAAATAGGATTTTAACCCATTTATGATTTGAGAGTGTAAACCACATGAACAATTTTGGTAACCAATGTTGTTTAATTTCCAGATTTATTATATTTTAACTGTTTTATCATTGTATCCAATATGAGACCATGCTTTTCATATAAACAAAATAATGTTTGCACTGAAAGATTAATAATTATAACAGAAACAATATCATAAAAAATGCTGTGAATTATCCTCTGGTCTTGTTTTAAAATGTCCATTCATCATCTGTAAAGATGGGATGAATTTTCTATTGTGCTGCAGTTATGATTCTATTGGCTTTATAGCCAACCTGCTCTTGCATTCCTTAAATAAATAATATTGAACTGTGGCGGCAGCTACACTGCTCCTGCAATAACACACACACAACCAAACAGGTTGAGCTCAGTGAGCAGACTACTTTTTTGCAGGCTGCTGGGCTGCACTTTTACTCCCAGCCTGGACCTGGCTGAGAACCGCGCTGGAGGGCGCGGATGTCACTCGCGCGTCACGTGGTTCCCAAGCGTGGGTTTCTGATCCTGAGCTGTAAGGAAAGGAAACCTCTGCCCCCCCGACGGCATCATTTTGGCTGGCTTCCCCGCCGCGTGGCTTACAAGCGGGACCGGTTCGCCTGCCTTGTGGTGAGCCGTCACAGAACATTGTATTTCTTTGGACAATGTATTCTTTTGTATTCTTGGCTGGCTAATGCAATGGTCCAGAGGAAAATTTGGAATGGAACATTAAATATTAATTGGCTAGCAACATCCCCTGCATGTGTGAATAAATAAACAAAATCTTTTGAAAATATGGTTAAAGTATCATGATCAGTGATAAGCCATTGAAAATCTGTCAATGCAATAACTTGTATTTCTTCTGTTACCTTTTACTTACACACATACTCTTTTATTGGGTGATGATCGTATTATATTTCTTAAATCTGGAATGTATGATATCATGTGATGTATTCAATTTGTTTTTCTGAAGGAATTGTACATCTATTGCATTATTCATAAAAGTCACTAAATTGCTTTTTGTACTTGGCTCTTATTGCAAAGAAAGGCATTTGGACTGAGGTGCATTCAGTCCCGACCAACACTATTTGGATAATTTCTATATTTTGATAAATTCATTAATGACTATGTGACCTACAGATATTGGGAACCATAGTCCTCCACAAGAAAGGTTATCTACTTCAGTGGATGGACAAAGTATTGCTGGAGGAACTCAGCAGCCCAGACAACATCAATGCATAGAAATAGTCAGCCAACATTTCAAGTCTGAATCCTTTATAAAATCTAAAATAAGTGACATTCCATATGCAAAGAGGGAAATCATCTGGGTGAGGAGGCTGAGAGGTAATAGTGTAGCAGTGGCTACACTGCTCCTGCAATAACACACACAACCAGATGGGTTGAGCTCAGTGAGCAGACTAGTTTATTGCAGGCTGCTGGGCTGCACTTATACTTCCAGCCCGGACCTGGCTGACGGCACCCGGGCATCATGTGGTCCCCAAGCGCGGGTTTCTGAACCCCGAGCTGGAAGGAAGGGAAACTCCCGACGACACCACTTTGGTTGGCTGCCCCGCCGCGTGGCTTACAAGTGGGGCCAGTTCTCCTGCCTTGTGGTGAGCTGCCACAATAGAGTATAAGCACAGAGGAGTGAGAGGTGGAGTGATAGTGGTGAGACTGATAGAGGGAGAAATCATCAGGAAGGAGGGTGGGAAAGAAAATTCAGAGTCAAGGAAAAAAAAAAGTACAGGAGAAAGAAAAGAAGATATTAAAACAATGGAATCAGATGGGGGTGGGGTTATCTGAAAGTAGGAAAAATCAATGATCATACTTAATATCAGCTTGAGGAACAACACATGATATTCCTCCTGGAGAGCCTTAGATCAAAAGGTATGAACATTTACGTTTCAATATATTAGAGTTGGTGTGCATTTTCTATTTGTATTCTGAGAGTTTCTACCCTTGAATGAGACTTTCATGACGAGCTTCATCAGATTTTAATAGATGGATGTGGGCAATCCCTCCGATCCAGTCGGGGGAAAGCAAATAAACCCTGGTATCATAGCGTATCTTCTGGCTTTAATCAAGTAGATGATCATCTTATTCTTCTCATTGGCAACTTGCACAGATTACTGTACCTGCCCTGTATTCCCACACATGAACTTTATTTCAAAAATAATCCATTAGTTGTAAAACTTTGTAACACACAAAGATTTGTTCTTTTAGTCTAACTAGAGCAGATAGATATAGAATCAGAATTTATTGTCATGGACAAGTCGTAAAATTCAGTGTTTTGAGGCAGCATCACAGAGCAAACATTCATATTGTAACCATCTGACAACATTACTGTTTAAAAAAAAAACGTGCACAAAAAGTAAGGCAGTGTCTATAGTTCATTGATGATTCAGGAATATGATGGCAGCAGAGAAGAAGTTGTCCTTGTGCTATTGAGTGCTCATCTTTTGGCTCCCGTACCTTTTTCCCAATGATAGCGGAGTGAAAAAGGATGGCCTTGGTGGTGGGGGTCTTTGAGGATAGAGGCTGCATTTTTAAGACACAGTCTCATGCAGATATC
The DNA here is from genome assembly GCF_036971445.1 of Narcine bancroftii. NCBI lineage: Eukaryota > Metazoa > Chordata > Chondrichthyes > Torpediniformes > Narcinidae > Narcine > Narcine bancroftii. The sequence goes on from NC_091469.1 coordinate 344,068,705, forward strand.
CTCGATGGAGTGAAGCCTGGTGCCTGTGATGTTGCAGACCAAATAAACAACCCTCTGGAGTTTATTCTTGTTCTGAGAGTTGGTGTCTCCATACTAGGCAGTGATACAACCAGCCGGTGTGCTTTCACCTGTAGAAGTTTTTGAGACTTTTCAGTGACATACCTAATCTCCTCAGACACCTCAAAGAAAAGCCACTGGTGAGTTGTGTTTGTGATTGCGTCAACAGGGAAGCTCCAGGACCAATCTGCAGATGTTGACCCCCAAGCATTTGAAGTTCATGACCCTCTCCACTACTGATGAGGATTGGATCGTTTTCCCCTGACTTCCTCCTGAAGTCCACAATCATCTCCTTGGATTTGCTGACATTGAGTGCATGGGGGTTGTTGTTACACCATTCATCCAGCTGATCGATCTCCCTCCTGTATGCTTCCTCATTGCCATATATGATTCTGCCGACAACTATGATGTCATTGCCAAACTTTGGCATTGTGTCTGGCCACGCCGTCGTTATACTAGGGCAGAGGGCTAAGTAAGTTTCCTTGGGGTGTGCCTGTGTTAATCAGAAAGGAGGTGACCTTTCCAATTCATACTGACTGGCTTTCTGATGAGAAAGGATCCAGCCACAGAGTGGGAACTGAGGCCTAGAATTTGTAGCTGCTTGACCAGCACTGAGGGAATAATGGTATTGTCTTCAATGAAGAGCAGCCCTATGTATGAATTGGTGAGTGGAGAGCCAGCAATATTGCATCTGCTGTGGAGCTATTGTGACAATAGGCAAATTGCAGTGGGTCCAGATCTTTCCTTGTGTACATGTTAATTTTGGGCCTGACCAGCCTCTCGAAGCTTTTAATCACAGTAATTAGTGCTCACACTGCTCTTCTTGGGGATCGGAATGATTGATGCCCTTTTTATAGCGACATAATTTATTCTCAGCTTCTGGGTGTTCCAAAAGAGACCCCCCCCAAAAAAAAGCATTGGTCACAGGCCATTTTTAGTCTTTTCTGATGAAATATGATTTAAATTGAATAGATTTATTTGTTGCAAGGATAATGATAATATGGCCAGTTCCAAAGTGTGGTTAATCTATTCTATTCTCTTCAATTTGAGTTTCAATCTAAGTGTTAAAGTTCAAAACTTTCATTACAATCAAATTGTTCCTTGTGATGCAGGAAAATCATTCTTCTTGTCACTGGCTTAACATAAAGTAGTCAAAGCTTATAACTATATCAAGAGGATAACCAGCCTATCATGGAGAATGCAAAAGTAAAATGAAGGAGTGTCAACCTGAAAGATTAACTCTCACCACAGATGTTGACTGACCAGTTGAGTATGAGTATTTTTTTTCAATCTCCATTGCATTGAGATGATTTTTTAAATTAAGACATACAGCATGGTAACAGGGCCTTTTGGCCCACAAGCCCATGCCACCCACATACACCTAATTAATGTACAATACATTTGAAATGGCAGGAGGAAACCAGAGCAACTGAAGGAAACCCAAGCAGATATAGGGAGAACATACAAACTCTTTACAGACAGTGTTGGATTTGAACCCTGGTTGCTGGCACAGTAACAGCATTGTGCTAACCTCTACACAAACCGTATTTAGCTTCCAGGATATATTTGGCTTAAGAAATAATGTGGCTATGAATTCAGAATTGCTGGTGTGGTCCTTATGATTTTACTTGCAAAGAAATCATATTGAAATTGAGTATATCTCCAATTATCTGGAAAACTGGAGTATATTCAGCAAGAAGAATGAAGAGAAAAGATTCAGAGAGTATATACAGACTGATAAGATCAAGAAAGTAAAGTTCTAAAGTGCAATATCATTAAATTTAGAGATGAGACTCCAATAATCTGCTGTACTACCTTTAGTGGATTCACAAACTATTCCAAACAAGAGTTGGAAGACTGAAAACTGCTGATGGTCTTACATTTGCCATTTACTCTGCATTTGTCCACAAAACAGTGCTGAGAAACCTCTAATTATCTGGCTTTAGTTCTCACCTACCAGCCTCCCCTCATTCCCCCTCTCAGCTGGTTCCACCTGTTGTTTACAAGCCACTGTCCCACCCTTTCCTTGCACTTCTAGGCACAATCTATCTTCCTCTATAATCTCAGTCCTGACGTAGGGACCTGACCAAAGCATCAAAAATTTCTTGCTTGATCCATTGACGTCTTCAGCAATTTGATTCATTTTCCCACATCTGCAGTCTCTTGTGAAAGCTTTCTTAAGATACAAGTCCTTGCATATATAATCTAAAAAAAACAAATGCAAGGTAATTTTTTTGCATATTCTTTTTTAAAAAATTAAAAATTCCAACATAAAAATGAATAATAATTTATTTTTCAAATTATATGTATTTTTGTCCAAGGGGATACAGTTTTGAATTTCTGCATTTTATCTTCCCATACTCAAACCTGAATCTGATTTCCAGGTCACTGCAATATACATCCTTGCCACTGCTAATGCTATTAACAAATTTTGTTGGGTATATTGATTGTTTCATAGGAACATAGGAACATAGGAAGTAGGAACAGGAGTAGGCCAAAAATGGCCCATCGAGCCTGCTCCGCCATTCAATACGATCATGGCTGATCTAATTTATGACCTAACTCCACCTACCTGCCTTCTCCCCATATCCCCTAATTCCTCTATCATGTAAAAATTTATCTAACTGAATTTTAAATATGTTTAATGAGGCAGCCTCAACCACTTCCCTGGTTAGAGAATTCCAAACATTCACTACTCTCTGGGAAAAACTATTTCTCCTCATCTCTGTCCTAAATCTACTCCCCCGAATCTTGCGACTGTGTCCTCTCATTTTAGTTTCCCCGGCCAGCTCAAAAAACCTTCCTACATCTATCCTATCCATATCCTTCATAATCCTATATGTTTCTATAAGATCTCCTCTCATTCTTCTGAACTCGAGCAAATACGATCCTAGACAATTTAATCTTTCATCATAAGTCAACCCCTTCATCCCAGGGATCAACCTAGTAAACCTCCTCTGGACCGTCTCCAAAGCCAGTATATCCTTCCTCAAATATGGAGACCAGAACTGGACACAGTATTCCAGGTGCGGTCTCACCCGTACCTTATACAGTTGCAACATTACCTCCCTACTCCTGAATTCAATTCCTCTAGCGATGAAGGCCCACATTCCATTTGCCTTCTTAATAACCTGCTGCACCTGCAACCTAACTTTTTGCGATTCCTGCAAAACCACTCCCAAGTCCCTCTGCACTACAGCATGCTCTAGTTTTTCACCCTTTAAATAATATTCAGCTCTTTTATTTTTCTTGCCAAAGTGGATAACCTCAACTTGGGTCTTGTTCCTTCCATATTTCCAAATTGAAATGATGTCCAGGTCAGAATTGGTTGCAAAATGAATGTCCCCTGGAACTGTTAGGACTGTACCATAAACATCTCTGCGGATGATGCAGACAAATCTTCCTTTGGAGCCGTGCGCACTCCCAGTGGAACCCATGGCAACTCATTGGCCCAATTGGGTCCGGTGAGTCGGGCTTTAAGTATGGACTTTAGTTGCAAGTGGAAACATTCCACAAGGCCATTGGACTGTGGGTGGTACGCTGTGGTGTATCCCATAAAGGTACACAAAGGCAGTCCATAACACAGAAGATAATTGTGCTCTGTGGTCTGAAGTTATGTGTGTTGGGACACCAAATCTAGTGATCCAATTGACAATTAATACTCTGGCGCATGACTCAGTGTCACTGGATGGCGATGGGATAGCCTCTGGCCAGCGCGTGAAACTGTCTACAACTGTTTGAATGTATCATGTTTTGAGATACTGGCAATAGTCCAACCAGGACCACATGCACATATTCATACCGCCAGGAAAGGTTGAAGAGGTGCCTTAGTGTGTCGCTGAATTTTGGCAGTCTGGCAGGAGGTACATGTGCAGCCCCATTGCGCGACATCATTTCTCAGTCCATGGCATACATATTTATTCAACATAAGCTTGACTGATGTTCTGATGGATGGATGAGACAAGCTGTGTACCTGGTCAAAATGACATCACCTCCAAGATGCCGGAATCACCAATCTAGGATAGCCCAAAAACAGGTCATAAAGTAGGGTTGGGCTGCCCAGTTGTGGTGCCAACTGTTTTATGTCCAGGTTAGTAATGGTCATACTGTATGCCTGAACATTGGGGTCCATGGCCTGTGCACTAGCCACCCTGAATATGATATACAGTCGGTCTGGACAGCATATCTGTGACAAGATTGTCTTGACCTGAAACATGTCTGTCATTAATTCTGAAATGTATGATACGTGATGCTGCTGCCTTGCTGTCCATGGATCTGTTATTTTGCTGAAGGCAAAAACAAGTGGCTTATGGTCTGTAAACACAGTGAAATGCCAACCCTCCAAAACATTATCCATGTGGCTAGATACAATGCCAATGGTTCTCGATCAAATGCACTATATTTAATCTCCAATGGCCATAGATGTTGGCTAAAGAAAGTGAGAGGTTGGCAATGGCCATCTACGTACTGCTCAAAAACAACACCCTCAGCCATACTCGAGGCATCAGTGCTTAGTGTCAAGGAAGCATCAGGGTTAGGATGGGTGAGCATTGCTGTGTTGGCCAAAGTGTCTTTGGCAGTCGTAAATGCAAACTTTGTCTCTGTTATCCAGGTAACATCCCTGTGCTTTGTGGTAAGAAGTGGTCAAAGAATGTCAGCAGCTGCTGGAATGAACTGGTGATAGAAGTTTATCATGCCCAAGAATTTCTGCAGTCCCTTAACTGTGGTAGTCTTTGGAAAAGCACGGACTGTGTCTACTTTGCTGGATAAAGGAAAGACACCATTAGCCATGATCTTGTGTCCCAGGAAATCGATGGTGGACTTGCCAAATTGACATTTGCTATGGTTGATGGTAAGACCTAATACCTCCAGCCATTGGAACAGGTGGTGTAAATGCAGATAGTGATCCTGTTCAGTTTGACTTGCTACGAGGATGTCATCCAAGTAGATGTAAGCAAACTCTTTATCCCTGCCCAAAGCGTCCATAAGCCACTGGAAGGTTTGAGTGGTGTTCTTCATCCCAAATGGCATCCTAAGAAATTCAAAAAGCCCAAAAGGGGTAATAATCGCCATTTTAGGAATGTCATGCTTATGGACTGGGATCTGAGAGTATCCCTTGACAAGATCAGCTTTGGAGAAAACATGACAATTGTGCGGATGGGCAGCAAAATCTTGTATATGAGGGATAGTGTATCTGTTGGGTGTAGTTATATCATTGAACCTATGGTAATCACTGCAGTGTCTCTATCCACCTGTTTTCTTTGGTACCATGTGTAATGGCTTTGCCCAAGGACTGTTGGAGTGCCGAATGATACCTAATTCCTCCATTGTAGTAAACTCTGCCCTTGTCTGCTGCAGCTTATTAGGTGGAAGACAACGAGCCCTGACATAAATTGGCAGGCCTGAAGTGTCTATGTAATGGGACACACTATGGGCTGTTTTGGAGGTATTGAAATTAAGAGAGAAAATACCAGGAAATTTGTTGAGCAGGGCAGTATAGACATCTTTGTGCAGGGTATGCACCCGAGTTGGGAAATTCTCCCTTTGCTACATGCCAATGGGTATGTTTGAAAAGTGGTGACATGAACCAATTTCCTCCACTTCCCGTCTACTAGCAAGTCATGGGATCTTTAAAAATCTGCACCCAAAATGGGCTGTGCAACGAAGCCAAGATACAATTCCAATGGAATGTTTTCCCTCCTATCCCAATCATGACCTGTCGTGAACCAAAGCTTAGAATGGTCATCCCATTTTCTGCTTGAAGAGCTTATGTGTTTTTTTACCAAAATAGGTTGGTGGGAGCAAACTGACCTCCGCACCTGTGTCTACAAGAAAATTGCGCTTACCAGTGTCATTTTTTAATTGTTTTTTTTATTTCTTGCACTATGAGTCATATCAATAACAACATCAATAAATGATCATCATTTCTTCTTTTCCCACCTTTCATTCCTCTCCCCTTCCCCACCCCCTTCAAAAATCAATAAATAATAAAACACATAAAACAAAGAAATAACAAAAAGAAAAAAGAAAAAAAGTTGTATCGTCCACTTTCACATATTTCAATCTTATTGTGCTCATAATTATGTTATTTTAAGAGATGGAGATTTGTGGTTGGCATTCTTTGACATTTTATGTATGGTTCCCAAATTTGTTTGAATAATGTATTTCAGATTATATGTATTTTTTTTCTAAGGGAATACAATTTTTTTATTCCTGTATACCACTGTTATATTTTAAGGTTTGTTTCCATTTTCCAGGTTGTCATAATACATTTTTTGGCGAGTGCTAGGTTCTATCGTAATAAATTTTATTTGGGCTCTGTCTAATTTTAGTCCTAATTTTTTTGTCTCTTATATTATTTAACAGAAAAAATTTTGGATCTTTTGGTATATTATATTTTAGGTTTAGATCTTCCCAGAAAGTTTTTTTATTTTTGAACATGTCCAAATTGCATGTAATGTTGTTCCAGTCTCTTGTTTATAATGAAAGCATCTCTCCGATGCTGTTGGGTACCACTCTTTTAATTTCTGAGGAGTAATATATTATCTATGTAGCCAGTTATATTGTATCATACATAATCTACTATTTATCGAGTTCCTCATTGTTCTGATACATAACTTCTCCCATGTTTCGTTCTTTATCTCTGTGTTTAAATCTTTTTCTCAACTTTGTTTCAGTTTATACTTTATTTCATCCTCTTCTTTATATTGCAATTTGATGTACATATCGGTAATAAAATTTTTAATTGTCATTATGTCTTTGATTAATTATTCATAGTTGCTCTTTTCTGGTATCTCAAGCTATTTCCCAGTTTATCTTTTAAATTTTCAATTGGTAATATGTCAACATTGTAACTTGTGTTATTCCATATTTATCTTTTAATTGCTCAAATGTTAATAAATTATTTCCCAAAAAGCAATCTTCTATTTTCTTGATTCCTTTTCTATCCCATTCCTTGAAAAATAAATTATCTATTTTAAAGTGGATTAATGGGTTTTGTGTTAATATCATTTTTGGTATTTGATAATTTATCTTTTTTTCTTCCATAATTTTCCATAATTTAAGTATGTGATGTAGTACTAGTGAATTGTTATATTGCACCAATTTTTAATCCCATTTGAAAAGTATGTGCTCCAGGATATTTTTCTCCCAATTTGTCTAATACTATTATAGTCCAGTCCAGTTTTTCTCCTGTCTGACAAAAATCTGATAAGTACCTTAACTGTGCCACCCTGTAGTAATTTTTGAAGTTTGGTAGATTTAACCCTCCTTGTTTGTAACTACATGTTAATTTTTCTAGCGCTATTCTTGATTTCTTACCTTTCCATAAAAATGTCCTTACTATTTTCTTCAGTTTTGCAAAAAAAAAATTCTGTCAGGGGAATTGGTAACATTTAGAAAAGATATTGCACTCGTGGCAACACATTCATCTTAATACAGTATACTCTTCCTATTAAAGTTAATGGTAATTCTTTCCAAATCTCTAAATCTTTCTGTATTGTTTTAATTAATGGTTCATAGTTTAATTTGTATAAATGTTTTAGGTTGTTATCTATTCAGATACCAAGGTAACACATCACCTGTGATTGCCATTTAAAAAGGGTTTATTTTTAAAATTCTGAATATTCAATTTTGTTCATTGGCATCACTTCACTTTTATTGGTGTTAATCTTGTACTGTGGTGGTTCGCCATTAGGCAGGCGAACCGGCCCCGCTTGTCATGCACGCGGCGGGGGAGCCAACCAAAATGGCGCCTTCGGGGATTTCCTCCCGACCTCAGCTCCGGGCTCCGGGCTCAGAAGCCTGCATTTTGGGACCCACGTGACACCCTGGTGATGCCAGCACAGTTCTCAGCCAGGTCCGGGCTGGGAGTATAAGACCAGCTAGGGAGCCTGCAATATATCAGTTTTTGCTCACTGAACTCAACCCATCTGGTTGTGCAATCCTTCAGTTAGCAGTGTAGCCACTGCTACAATTGGTGGCCCCAACAGGTTCAAATGCCTTGGAACCCAACCTGAACAACCATTCAATCAACGCTATAGCCATAAAGCTACCTGACCTCTGGGTTCAGGAGCTGGAGACCTGGTTCAGCCACACAGAGGCTCAGTTTCACCTCCGCCAGATTTCATCGGATTCGACCAAGTTTTACCATGTGGTCGCCGCCCTGGACCAGGCAACCACCAAACGAGTGCTGCACCTCGTTCAGCACCCACCCACTGAAGATAAGTACGGGACCATCAAATGGGTGCTAACTGGCTCACTCGGCCTCACCAGGTGGCAATGTGTCACTCGGATGCTGTGCCTTGACACCTTGCGGGAACAGAATTCCAATCGAGTTGATGGACGAGATGCTCATGCTCATGGGCGATCACACCAACTGCCCACTCTTCGAGCGCATCTTCCTTGACTGAAGACATCTAGCCGTTACTGTCCCAAGAGAGCTTCATCGGCCTTAGGAAGGTTGCTCAAAAGGCTCAGGAGCTATGACTCAAACGATTCCCGGAGGGAATGACCATGCCAAGCTTTCCACTAGTGCTGCGATGGAACACCCAATCTCTGCAGGGGCCTCAAAGAGCATAGCCAGAAGCAAGTCATCCACTTCAGGCCTCTGCTTCTTCCACCAGTGCTGGGGAGCCAAGGCTCAGAAGTGTTGTCAGCCCTACTTGTTCCAGGGAAACGAGCAGGCCAGTCGGTGTTAATGGCTGTGGTGGCTGGCCAAGAACACAACCTTCTCTACCTGCGGGATTCAGTCAGCGGCTGACGCTTCTTCATCGACACTGGGTCCCAGATCAGCGTCATCCCGGCCACAACCATTGAGTCCTGTAACCGGCCTCAAGGAACTCCCCTCCCTGCAGCCAATTTGACGGAGATCAAAATGTATGGAGACAAGACCGTCCACTTCCAGATCGGCCAAGGAAGTTCTCATGGAGGTTCACCATTTTGTCCCTCCCAACCGTCATCCTGGTGTCAACTTCCTCCTTGCCCACAGATTCCTGGTTGACATTTGAGGTAGGCGACTGGTAGATGCCCATTCCTTCCAATCCATTCACCTCAACGCCTCCTGCACAGAGCAGCCACAGATGGCCACGGTCAGCACGCCAAAGGACGAGTTTCAGCATATCCTGGATGAGTTCTCATCCCTCTTCATGCTGCAGTTCTCCACTGCCTCACTATGCCACGAGGTGTTTCATTACATCACCACCCAAGGCCTGCCGGTCTACGCCAAGGCACGTCGGCTCCCACAGGATAAGCTCTAGATAGCAAAGGAAGAGTTCTCGTATCTGCAGGAGCTGGAGATCATTCGACACTCCGACAGTCCTTGGGTGTTACCACTCCACCTGATCCTGAAAGCCTTTGGTGGCTGGCGCCCCTGCAGAGATTATCGACGGCTTAACGATGCAAAAGTACCTGACTGTTACCCGATCCCTCACATCCAGGACTTTACGGCCAATGTGCATGGTGCCAGGGTATTCTCCAAGGTCGACCTGGTGTGTGGGTATCACCAAATCCTGGTGCATCCCGAGGACATATCCAAAACAGCCATCATCACCCACTTCGGCTTGTTCAAGCTTCTACGCTTGCCGTTCGGGCTCAAGAATGCTGCCCAGAACTTCCAGCGTCTTATGGACACATTGGGCAGAGATTTGAATTTCATATTCATTTACCTGGATGACATCCTTGTCGCCAGCAGAGGACGGGCACAACACAAGTCTCACCTGCGCACCCACCTCTCCCGACTGGCTGTCTTCGGCCTAACGATCAATCCAGCCAAGTGCCAGTTCGGGAAAGAGTCCATGCAGTTCCTGGGTCATACCATCATGGCCGAAGGAGCCACACCTGCCACTATGAAGGTCGCTGCATTTGGGGAGTTTCCACGCTTAAACAACCTCAAGGAGTTCGTGGGTATGGTCAATTTCTATAACCCCTTCATTCCAGACACCGTGTGTATTATGCAGCCACTCTTCACCCTCATCGTGGCCAAAGACAAGACACTCACCTGGACTTCAGAGGCCAGCAGGGCATTCTAAGCCACAAAATATGCCCTCGCGAAGGCTGCCCTGCTCATCCACCCATGCACCGACCTGCACATGGGGCTCTCCGTCGAAGCCTCTGCCACAGCTGTCAGCGCCATCCTGGAGCAGCAGGTGAATGGACAGTGGAAACAACTGGCATTCTTTAGCAGACTTCTGTGCCAACTAGAGTGCAAGTATAGCGCTTTTGATCGTGAGTTGCTGGGCATGTACCTGGCGGTGACTCATTTCTGCTATTCCTTGGAGGGGAGGCCTTTCACAATTTTTACCAACCTCAAGCCCCTCACTCAGGTGCTCGCTATGGCAACAGATCCTTGGTCGGCCCGCCAATAGCATCACCTCTCCTTTGTGTCGGAGTTCACCACTGACATTCAGCACAAGGTGGGGAAAGACAACGTGGTCGCCGACACACTTTCACAACCAGCCATTTGTGCGCTGACACCCGTCCTTGACTTTGACCAGCTCGCTTGGGACCAGAAGTCCGATGAGGAGACACGGGCCTTCAGGACTGCCATCACAGGCCTGCAGTTTCAGGACCTCCCGACTCATTACAGCATGGGCACCGTCCTGTGTGTTGTCTCCATGGGCACCCCACGACCAGTGGTTCCCCAGCAGTGGCGCAGGTAAGTCTTCCACCATATCCATGGCCTTTCCCACCCTTCCATTAGGTCCACGATCCTAATGGTGGCAGAACGTTTCGTCTGGCACGGGCCTCGGAAGTAGATTGAGGACTGGGCTAGAACCTGTACCCATTGCCAGCTTTCCAAGGTACACAGGCACACCAGAGTGCCTGTACAAGATTTTGAGCACGTCCAGGAACAGTTCAGCCACATACATGTGGACATCGTTGGACCCTAACCCGTTTCCCGAGGTAACCATTACCTTTTCACAGTGGTAGACCGCATCACTCGTTGGCCCAAGGTGATGCCAGATGCCTCCATGGACTCCTGCTCCCAGGAGCTTTTGAACGGTTTGGCATCCTGAACCACCTCATCAGTGATCAGTGCGCCCAGTTCACCTCTGCGCTTTGGGCACAGCTCACCAACAGGCTGGGGACTGAACTACATTACACCATGGCCTATCACCCATAGGCCAATGGGCTAGTCGAGCGATTGCACTGCCACCTTAAGTCAGTACTTATGGCCTGCCTCACCGGCTCCAACTAGGTGGACGAGTTGCCTTGGGTTCTCCTGGGCATCCGCTTGACACCCAAATAAGACCTACAGGCATCATCAGCCGAGCTGGTCTACGGTGCACAGCTAGCCCTACCCGGTGAGTTCATCAAAGCACCTCACAACCCCCAGCAGTCACTGCACTGTCTACTTCTCCACCTCCAGGCCCAGTTGGACTCCTTCACACCCCCACCACCACCCAGACATGGGACACGGGCCTCTTACATCCCCAGTGAACTGTACTCCGCAGAGTACATTTTTATCAGACGGGGCCCATCCACAGCACCTCTACAAAGACCATACGAAGGGCCGTACAAAGTCATCTAGCATTTAGGATCCACTTTCACACTGGACATCAGTGGTAAGAGGGAACTCTTTATGGTGGACAGGTTAAAGCCAGCCCACCTCGACCCCACCGACCAAGTAGTTGTGGCCCAACCCAAGAAGTGAGGCCACCCAGCAAAAAAGGACATGGTTCTGGTTCGGCGGGGGGTGGTGGGCTGTGTGGCGGTATGCCATTAGGCAGGAAAACTGGTTCCGCTTGTCATGTACGCGGCGGGGCAGCCAGCCAAAATGGTGCCATCGGAGGTTTCCTCCCAACTTCAACACCGGGCTCAGAAGCCCACGCCTGGGGACCCACATGACACTCCGGTGATGTTGGGGCCCCCCCAGTGCGGTTCTCAGCCAGGTCCAGGCTGGGAGTATAAGAACAGCCAGTCAGCCTGCATTAAATCAGTTTTTGCTCTCTGAACTCAACCCATCTGGTTGTGTGATCCTTCATTTAGCAGTGTAGCTGCCGCTACAGTACTGTGATATCTCTCCATACTCTTTAAGTTTCATATGTAGTTTTTTTATTGACTTATCTGGTTCTGTTAAATATACTTTGATGTCATCTGCAAATAGGCTGATTTTATATTCTTTCTTTTTTATTTTTATTTCTTTTATCATAGTTTCCTTCCATATCAACTCCACTAGTGGTTCAATAACCAAAGCGAACAGTGAAGGGGATAATGGGCATCCCCTGTCTTGTTAAATTGCTTAATTTAAAGTGATCTGAAACCTATCCATGGTAAGGGTCCATTATATAATTCCCACAGCCAGTTAATAAATTTTTCTGGTAGTTTAAATTTCTGTTACATTGTAAACAAATAATTCCACTTTACCCTGTCAAAGGCTTTCTCTGCATCTAACGTAACTGCTACTGTTGCCATTTTATTTATTTGTGTTGCGTGAATTAAATTAATAAATTTACAAACATTATCAGCTTCTCATCTTTTTTTTTAACAAATCCAGTTTGGTCTTGCCTTACTAGTTTCAGTACACAGTCATTCAGCCTGTTTGCTCATTATTTTGCTATTAATTTATAATCTGTATTTAACAATGATATTGGTCTGTAAGATGTTGGCAATGGTGGGTCTTTTCCCTCTTTTGGAATTACTGGGTAGGTCATGCAATGGCATCATCATACAATTCAAAATCCAGGGGAGTAGCTATATTAATCAACAAAAATCTGCTGCTCAGCATAAAAGAAATAATAACAGATCCAGCAGGTAGAATCGTAATGACAAAGTGCCAGATTTATTTTGAATTTTGGAATTTACTAAACATCTATGTACCTAACAATGAAGACCAGCTATTCATGCAAAACATCTTCCTAATGATAGCAGATACACAGGGATATATCTTGCTCAGAGGGGATTTCAACTTCAACCTGGACCCAATGATAGACAAAACTGTGAAGACAATTAACAATAAGAATAAAGTAACTGTTCTACCAGCGTCATCTTGAAAATACTTGTGTCAGCTGCTGAGACCACTACTGGCAGCCGGCTTTTTCATTTTCCGCCTTTTTTCTGTAATAGGTACATGGCGGGACACATTTATGGACATTTTCTTTTCCCCAACGGCGATGTTAAAAACACCATTCTCGCTGTCTGTCAGCATGTTCCTCCTTCCTTGACTGAAGCACAGATACAAGAGAATTGTAGGACATGGGAGATGGATCTGCTGTAAAAACAAGCTGTATGTGAGCAGACTCTTGTGTTGGAGAATGATAGAGCCTGTCAGCCTCCTGCGCTACGTCATGGGGTTGGCGGAAATCCATGTTAGCGATTGGTATGGCAACATGACGCAGGAGTTTGGACAGGAATAAAGTCTCAAACAGTAAACAATGAGAATGACCATCCACTAATGTGAGCATCTCATTCATTAGATCAGATGGATTCCTGTCACCCAGGCCCTCCATATTTAAAAGTGGCATGCCACACTCGTGTCTAGTCAACTCCAGTGTGTCCAGGAGAAATTGGCAGAACCTGGTGTACTGGTTCTCCACCAGGGGATTCGCAACAAATTCACTTACTCTAGATGTGGTAGCAGCATCCAACACAACTATGACATGCCAGAATTCTGTTTCCTCTCCCATTATGCCATGAAGACAAAACTGGGTTTCAGCCTGATTATGCCGTACTTGAGGCTGATGGGTCCAGAAAGGAGGCAAGTGAAGTCCCATTGCATTAACTTTCGCTGTTACAGCTGTTGCTACTGTAGTTGAATTTTGTAGTCAGGGTCACCAATTGTAGCAGTTACTTCGGTACAGCTACTAAAGCAATGCACATACACCAGGTTAGTTAACACAAGACTGCTTTTATATACTGCATGTCCTGGGCTCCTCGGAATGAGGTGGGTCATCTTGAGTTTGCTGCCGATCCACGGGACTGGCAAATTTAAATTAAGCACTGTGTGTGCCCCGCACCTTCCGCTAGGAGACTCAGCAGATCGACGTGCCATTACTCGGCACACAGCACCGCGCACTTGCAGTCCATTAAATGGGTGAGTATCCAGCTGTCTGTCTTGTGGTTCCGCATACTCGCTGAAGAACGGCGCCAGCAAAGATTCGCAATAAAGCATTGTGTGCCCGCTCGGCCCGCTGTACGGTCACTATATTATAAATTAAAACAAAAATCAAGTCAGACAGTTTCTTTGGATGGAGAATTATAGTTTATGTTTCAGGTTGAAGACTGTTCATTAATGTTGAATTAATGGTAATTTCTCCCTTTTTAAAAAAAAAACTTCCCGATTCTAATCCTGACAGCTGAAGTCCAGAACCTTAATTATCTCAGAAAATATAATTTGCACCATTTCACGTATTTAGAAGAAAAGATATTTTCATTAGAATGCTGAAGCCTGTTTAAAGAGCGAGAGATGAAGAATGTGAAACTGGAAGGAGAGCAGAGATAGCTTCTCATCACATTATCCTCAGTACATTTTGTAGTCTTGCACTCAGGTGTTTATCGGCAAGGATCCATAGCAACCTTCTTTGTGCAGAGTTAATTGGGATAATGGCCAAGAACATTGCTGGTGGAGATGGTTTTTCATCTGCCATGATAATATCGATTTCTGAAGCATATGATTGAAATTTGCTATGTCCTTGTTACAGGGGAAATTATATTAGATGTTGTTTGGATTTACATAACATTGTTGTGCAAAGTAGCATGAAAACATGCAAATTGTATCTTGATCCCTTCATTGATGATGCAAAGAGAAAACATTTAGGTTTTAATCACTAGACGATGCTGGATATAATCATTATGTCAGTTCAATTCCAGTAAAGATTTGCCAGGGGAATAATGGAGAGAATGAGAAGCATAAGACGTTAATGTTACTTGCATTTTAGTGAAGGTAGCTGTTTCTACATCATGTTTTATTCCTACAGTATAGACCAATTGACTTTTTATAGATCCTGTCGATGGAAATATGGCTCTGGGAAGAGAGATGAAGAATAGGCATAGATAGTAGTGACAAAGGAAAGTGAAAGGTATGATAAGTACAGAGGAATGGAGAATAGACATGCTGCAATGAACAAAAGGTAAAGGAAGCCACAATAATAGGCTGGAGGATGGTGGAAAAGTCAAAAATACAACATGAAGAAAAGTTAACTGGAGTTAAGAAATGTATAACAAGCATAAGCAAAAAGAGACACAAGAAACTGTAGACAAAAGAGACAGAAATAGAACAAACATGGAGATGAAGAGAGGATGCATGGAGAGATATAGCAATGGCATACAGAGAAATACATCGGGCATGATGAGATACAGAATATGGGCATATTGAGACTGTAAAAGTTTGCATATTTTCTAAAAAAAAGCATTCTATTAAATATGATTTTAATGTAAATTTGCGTATGCTTTTATATGTGTGAAAGAGAGTCAGAAAAAGTGAGGGAGACAGAAAAAAAATCATACCTTCCTTTTATGCTTACCCCCAAAACAGGCAAACTGGATCAAGCTTATTCAGCACTGATTATTGTTAGATATTTTTCAAAAGTTCTAGAATCGTATAGATAGCAGAATTAATATGAACATAAACCAGTCTTCAAAAAATTACTCTCATATTAACTGCATGCAGTAATCACATTAGAAAATGAAAGGACAGCTTTACAAACAGATGTATTGTCTACAGTTCACAGACTACTTATGAGATATGGTTTGTAATTTAACATTTCCATGAGATTTTCTCATATGCATCAGCCAAATGTAAAACTATGGGTTATGTTGAAGGGAATACATTAAACCAAGCATTGTACATCATCAGCTAAGGTGATTTGCACCATATGTCTGAGATCAAGGAAGATTATAAACCAGACTTTACACATCAAATATGGTCAAAGACATGGTCTATCAATATTGGGACATTTGCCTTTGTATAATTTGCCTTTGTATAGAGTCACCCCTTACAACACTTTTTTAGTGCCTGGATTTCATATTCACAAAAACCATCAAACCATGCATGTGGAATTATTATTTTTCCCCAGAAAAGGTGTTTGAATATTCAGAGATGTCTTGTTAGTTACAGCATACTCCCACTGTAAATAGACAATTCATTGGAGCCATTTATCAGACTCAAAATATTGAAATAAACAATGTCATGGTGACTTAAAATTTTAACTACAGATGATTCAATTTATTTTTTTTTAGTATTTCATTTTGACTTTTTACAGACTCAAAGTAATTTCAACAAACAATGCAATCTTTTCAACATTCAGGGAATGTAGAGTGTGTTTTGTTCCCCTCTCCCTTGCCCCCAAACACATAACTAGACCGATTATTCAAGTAAATATAAGTAGGGTTCAAAGTCCCCACCAAAGACAAAAAAAACCTATTAACTAAATAACCCAAGTAAGAAATAATTTAAAAAAAGAAAAACCAAATTAAAATAAAACAGACTTTTTTTTAAAAAAAGCTAAAAGGAAAACACGCATGTCGCCTGTGGCATGTTGCATTTCCTAAATTCCAATTCTTTCCCTATGAGGACAGGTTTTTTATAATATTCCTATTTCACAGAGAGGGGAGCTAGTCAATCTACATGCCCATGTATTTCAGATATGGCTGCCACACTTTAATGAATGTGTTTGGTTCAGTGCGGACTAGAAGGGCCTAATGGCCTGTTTCCGTGCTGTAATTGTTATGTTATGTTATGTCATGTTTCTCCTTTAGACTCTAACGGAATGCAATTTTGAATGTCCATATTCCATCACGTAGTATTTAATTGGGAGTTGGACTTCGATGCAACTGTTGTACATTTCCTGGCTACTACCAAGGCGACCTGCAAAATAACTTTTTGCACCAGCTGTTTTACACACCACAAAAATTACATAGATCAAAGGTGGAAATTTCAGAAATGTGCTTTAGGTGTGGAGATTGGAAGCTTTGTCCACTCCCCACCTGGTTATGTACATAGGTGAGACCCTTCTTGGAAGAACTGGGGGGGGAGGGGGTTTTTTGGGGAAAAAAAAATGACAAAAGTGTATTTTCCAGAAGATCTGGAGTTGTACCTTTTTGAGAGATATTGGAAATGAGTTTTACACTGTCTATATTTTACATTTTTTTGCAATTTAAATTTTCTATTTAGACATTCAGAAACTTGTGCCACCCAAATATTCCAATTAACCCAAAACCCCCTTACATTTTTAAGGGCGGGAGGAAACCAGAGCACCTGGAGGAAACCCATGCTAAAATGGGGAGAATGTACAAACTCCTTACAGACAGCACTTGATTTGAACCTGGGACACTGATGTAGTAACAGCATTCGGCTAACCGTGATGCTATCTGTGCTGTCCTTTGTTCTTAAGGGCATAAAAATTAGTTACTTTGAAATTGGAGAGACTTTACTGAGAGTGACTCCAAGAGAATAGCTACTTGTTCTAATTGATGACCTTTTGCATTTAATAGCTTCAATCTCCAGTTAGTCACAATCGCAACCGCCATGCGATATTTCTGTAGATACAACTTTTGAAGGGAAACACAATCAAAACTACATCAGTCATGTATGATATTTAGTCGGGAAAGTTGGATGTATATCACCCACAGATTTAATATTTTCCATTTCAGAGATGTTGTACAAAACTTAGAATTAGCTTAATTTTCACTTAATTCAGAATGTGTGATTAACATTTGTTTAATAATGGGCAAAAGTCAGATACAGTAGGTTTCTGATTATCCAAAATGCTTGGATAATCTCGGTTATGTGGATTTTTCTGATATTCAGGAATTTTCTCTAAAGCAGCCCAGTAGCATCAGGCGAGCACTTGTATTGGCTGTTGCTGATCCCTGACACCTCCCCACTGCCATCGCCGATCCTGCCCGGGAGCTCGAGGTCCCTACTCCTGCCCTGATCTTGCCTCACCTGTGTGGTAGGAGGTTGGTCAGGGACTGTCCTCCAGCAGAATTTCAGCGACCCCACTAGAAGTGTTTTTAACAGAGGGAACGGCTCTGGTGTGAGAGGAGAGAGGCAGCTCGGGCAGGCAGCATCGTGGTTCAGGCGGCAAATGGGGAAAGAGCACAGTATTCATATCAAATTCTGAGAATGCCACAATGCAATATATCACAAAGTTGCAGTAACTCATGGCTAAAATAAAATGACAATTTATACATAAATAATCAGTGCCATCCTTTCCTTCAATGTGTAACCTGTGGTCATATGTCTCCTTTGTAAAAATTGATTCCCTGTAGCCCCAATTGAGCATGACGGGTACATTTTTTTCTCAACTTTTTTTCAAATTGTGATGTTATGTCTCACCCCCAAAAAAGTCCTTTGGCATTTTTGGAATTTTCATTGTTCGGTTTTCAATTACCGTCATTGGAAAAGTTGTGATTTCTATTTCCTACTGCTTGTGCATATTTATTTATGAGCATTAATGATATTTAAATGCATTCTAGAAGTGATTTGTCGACAGTCACAAAGATTAATGAGAGCTTTGAAAAAGGTTGAGGATTTCGGCATCAGGTTCAAATTCAAATGTTGAAGAAAGCTTATTTTTGTAATAATACCGATTACGGGCTTCTAATCTTGGACACTGATACATGTAAAATAGATGATTAATTTGAAGAAACTTTGCCACACTTCGGTTATAAGAATATTCTTGGATGGAATGCAATGCAGATGAATCCATCCACCTTATGCATTTTAATTTTAAATCATTGTTCCAGGGGACCAGAAAGCTTTGATTATTTTCCCTGAAAATTAATTAAATCAATACTGTTGCAAACATCTTGTCATAAGTTGTGTAAGAAATGCAAAACAGTATTAATCTATACCATGTAAAACTCGTACCTCGTTTTGATTATAGTAACTCATTTTAATGTCCCAGTGAATGGGTCTGAATGTAATTTCACATCAACATTGCTGTTAATCTCCCAAAATAATGGGATTAATATGAGGTTAACTCCACCCCATTCATATGGTGAATGCAAATTCCTCAAATTTACTATTGTCATTAGTTAAACTTAAATAAGAAAGTTGACTGCAAAATGCCAAACTTTACTGCTAAATTAAGGGTTATGGCCTCAATGCTAAACAAGCTGACATTTTGGGATAGTCCCATTTGCCTGCATTTGGTCCATATTCTCATCCCTTCCTATCCAAAAATCAGTCTAAATGTCTTTTGAATGTTGTGACTTTACCCACTTCATTCCAGATATTTTTAAAAGTTAGAAATACAGGCCATTTCAGCTCATGAGTTCATGACACCCAATTAACCTACACCCCCAGTACATTTTGAACAGTGAGAGGAAACTGGAGCCCTAGGGAAAACCCGCACATACACGGGGAGAACGCACAGACAGCACTGGATTTGAACCCGAGTATCGATTGTTGGTGCTGTAAAGGCATTGCGCTAACTGTGATGTCAGCTGTGCTGTCCTTAGAGTGAAAATTCTACCCTTAGAGAGAAACCGTTACACCTCAGGTCTCCCTCTCAACCTATACCCTTTATTTCTAGAATTACTTACCATGGGAATATAACTGTGTACATTCACCATATTCATGCCCCTCATAATTTTATAAACCTTTGTGAGCTCACCTTTCAGCTTCCAACTACTCTAGGGAATAAAGACCATCTTATTTAATCTCTTACTTTAATGCAAGTCCTCTTGACCTGAAATCTTCCATGCACCTCTTCCAATTAATTGTTGTATCATTAAAATGATTATTTATTTTATCTTTTATTAATGACCTTTCAATAGCTGGGCAACCAGAACTGCATGCAGTACTCTAAGTGTGGGCTCACCAACATCATAAGCTCCCAACTTTTGAGCTTAATACTCTACCCAATGAAGGAAAATGTGAAAGATGTCTTGTTCACTGACACATCCACTTGAGTTGGCACTTACAAGGAACACAGTGCCTGGAACCCCACATCTCTCTCCCTTACCATACATTCTCGAGACATGTAACTCCTGCCCAACTGCAACATGTCATATTTGTTAAAGTCCAATTTGATCTGTCACTCTTTTGGCTCAACTACCTAATTGAGAGTCTAGAAAAGAACTGCCAGAGCTGCTGGAACTGCAGAGCTGCCACTGGTGTGGACCCAGGAAGAAAGGGAGTGGAGACACAGCATTCTTCTGCAGGGTCCTTCTGACCAGCTCCATTAAATGGACCTACAGCTTTTTTTTAAATCTAGAAACCATGTTACTCCATGTCCAAAGGGAATAATACCTGCTAAGAAGGAGCAGCCTGGCAGATAGAAACATAGAAACATAGAAGATAGGAGCAGGAGTAGGTCATTCAACCCTTTGAGCCTCCTCCGCCATTCAACGAGATCATGGCTGATCTTAAAGTTCAGTAACCCGTCCCCACCTTCTCTCCGAAACATTTAATACCCTTACACTGAAGAAATATATCTAATTCCCTCTTAAATATATTTAATGAACCTGCCTCTACTGCCCTCTGTGGCAATGAATTTCACAGATTCACCACCCTCTGGGTAAAGAAATTCCTCCTCATCTCGGTCCTAAATGGTTTGTCTATTATCCTCAAACCATGGCCCCGGGTTCTGGATTTTCCCATCATTGGAAACATCCCATCTGCATCCATTCTGTCCAGTCCTGCCAGAATTTTATATGTCTCTATGAGATCCCCTCTCAATCTTCTAAACTCCAGCGAGTACAATCCCAATTTGCGCAATCTTTCCTCATAAGTCATTCCTGCCATTCCAGGTATCAGCCTGGTGAATCGCCTCTGCACACCCTCCATTGCAAGAACATCCTTCCTTAGATAAGGTGACCAAAACTGCACACAATACTCCAGGTGTGGTCTCACCAAGGCCCTGTACAGCTGCAGTAAGGTATCCTTGTTCCTATACTCAAACCCTCTTGATATGAAGGCCAACATACCATTTGCCTTTTTAACTGCCTGCTGTACCTGCATGCTCGCCTTCAGAGACTGGTGTACAAGTACCCCTAAGTCTCTCTGCACTTCCCCATCTCTTAATCTATTGCCATTCAAATAGTAATCTGCCCTCCGGTTTGTATTACCAAAGTGGATAACCTCACATTTATCCACATTGCAGTGCATTTGCCATGTATCTGCCCAGTCCCTCAATTTATCCAAATCACACTGGAGCTTCCTGACCCCCTCTTCCGTGCACACATCCCCTCCTAGCTTAGTGTCATCTGCAAATTTGGAGATATTACATCCAATCCCCTCATCCAGATCATTAATGTAAATTGTGAATAGCTGGGGTCCCAGTACAGATCCCTGTGGCACCCCACTGGTCACCGCCTGCCACTCAGAAAATGAGCCATTTATCCCAACTCTCTGTCTTCTACCTGCCAGCCAGTTCTCAATCCACATCAATACTTTGCCCCCAATCCCATGAGCCTTGATTTTGGAAGCCAGTCGTTTATGTGGGACCTTATCGAAGGCCTTTTGGAAATCCAGGTACACCACATCCATCTATTCCCTATCTATTTTACCTGTCACCATCTCAAAGAATTCCAATAGATTTGTCAAGCACGATTTACCTTTTGTAAATCCATGCTGACTCCGTCCGATCCCTTCTCTGCTATCATATGCTCCGCTATTACATCCTTAATAATGGATTCCATCATTTTGCCCACTACTGATGTAAGGCTCACCGGCCTATAATTCCCCGCTTTTTCTCTACCCCCATTTTTAAATAGTGGGGTAACATTAGCTACCCTCCAATCCATGGGTACTGATCCTGAGTCTATCAAGTTCTGGAAAATAATTTTTAAAGCATCTACTATCTGAATGCCACTTCCTTAAGTACCCTAGGATGTAGATTATCAGGCCCTTGGGATTTATCTACTTTCAATCCCATCAATTTCCCCAAGACCATGTCCTTAGAGATACTGATTTCTTTCAGTTCCTCCCTTGCATGACCCTGTGGTGAAGGTGACCAGGGCAGCGGACCAACAAAGGACTCAACAGCTGAAGGACCTGCACGAGCTGCTGGCAGTCAGCGATTTGCAGTTGAAGGAGTCATCACTGTGATTTCTGAGGACGCTGAAGGTAAGAATGGCTCCTGAAGGGGCTTGGGTGCTGAATGCTTCCTGATCATGAGGAAGTTTTTGATCTGGAGCTCAAGTTGCAATGGAATTGAACAGGAATCTGTGTGGTTGCAGAGACTGCGGGTTTGATGGATATGATTCCATGGACACTCAGTGCTTTAGAAAGACTCCTTTGCAACTCTTTCTCACTTACTGTAAGGGGGACCGGGCAGCACTATTGGTGACTCTGTGTCTGCCTTACGGCTGGTAGAAAGAAATTTCATATAGTACATTTTCTGTGTTATAACATGACAATAAAAGTCTTGAAATTGTTAATCTTGAACTGATCTAGGTACTGTTGCACAGCTAGATATCCTATCTCACTGTCCATCATGCCATCAATTTTGATGCCATCCGCAAATTTACATCTGTTAACAACATTACTATACAAATAGGTAATATTGATGTAAGATGGTGGTTTTCAAATTGCCCCCCACCCCCTAATTCACATTCCACCTTAAGCAATCCTTATGCTATAAATGCACTGAGATTGATAAGGGATTACTTAAGGTGGTATTTGGGGGGGGAAAAATGGTTGAGGACCAATTGTTACTGAAATACTTCACTTGAGAAAAATTGTCATTGGCCCATTTCCTTTGGAATTATGAAACTGTGCACATAACAAGTCGATTAGGTATGATTAAAACAGTGGTTTTCAAACATTTTCTTCCCAATCACATACTACCTTAAGCAATCCATTACTAATCACAGACCACCTATGGCATAGAGAATACTTAAAGTGGATTGTGAATGGAAAGAAAAATGTTTGAAAACCATTTATCTACTCCATAGTAAAGCCCGATGAGAAAAATTAATTTTAAATCTCACTCATCTCCTGTAGCTTCACAGAAAGACACCCATATTTATCCTTAATAGGACCAATTCTCTCCCAAGTCATCATTTTATTCTTAATCTAAGCCTTGGTTTGGATCAACAAGTCTTTGATTCTTTCGACGAGCTCAACAAGGAGTTGATGTGCTTTTTTCTTGATGCCATTAATGTGTTCACTCCAGGAATGATCCCCAAAGATGGTGACTCCCAAGAACTTAATTTGCTCACCCTCTCCAGTGCTGACCTTCCCCTGACCAGAAGTGTTGATTAGTGTCTCACCTGTATCCACTAGTACGGTGACTAGACACTAATCAACATTTTAGGTTTGGACCTTTTATCAAAACAGAGAGAAAAAAAATAGTGAACTTGCATATTGTATATAATGAAGAAAATAATCTGTGGGAGGGCTCAGAGGTGATTGGGTATAGGATAGAAGGAGTGAGAGTAGAGAGACAGGTAAAGGGAGAAACTATGAAGTGGGGGGGCAACAACAGTTAGAGAGAAGCAAAAATGTAAGTGCAGAAGAGTATAAAATGGTTGGAAAACAAGGAAACAGGGATACAACAGGCAGGAACAAATATTTTTAAATTCCTATCTAATGTGCGATCTTAAATGAGCTAAGGTAGAAGTTTAAATTATTTATTGCGACTGATTTCCTGAGCAATATCAACTCTATCTCAACTAAGAAGACTTGGAGGTTGAAGTGCAACAGGATAACCACTTTTTAATTCAAATCTCAGTTAATATTAAAGAGATTATGTTATTGGCTGGCAATACTTTCAGTTAAAACCTGTAAGCTTGTACAAAGAATTCTGTATGCGCTATTTATCAATACAATGTTGGCATAATGGATATATTGGATTTTTCAGAATTCTATTGCAAATAATATGAAATGTAACTCTAATGGTTGAATCAGTTTTGTGATTTAAAGTAAGCTTTATTTCACATGAACTAAGACATTTGGTTACTATTTCATTTAACACAATATTCATGATGTGAAAACTTTGCTATTATTTGGATACATTCTCTGTGTTATTTTAATAGTCTTAGTCATGGTTTCCTTCAGTATTAATCCACAGCAGTTGGACTTTAAATATCTGAATTATGAACAACTTTGATGATAAGAAACCTAAGATTCGTACTCTTCTCTTAGCTTGATTATTAATTCCTCATTTTGTACAAGGCATTGTTTATTACAATTTAAGATGGTATATAGAATACATATGTCCAAACTTAAATTATCTCATTTTTATGCAGATGTTGATCCACTATGTGAGAAGTGTAAATTTTTTGAAATTTCATTGATTCATGTGTTTTGGGAGTGCCTCAATTGAGAAAGATTTTGAGAATACATTATTTTTCCAAACTTTATCAACTATTTTTAAGATCAAAATAGAACCACACCCTTTAATTGCCTTGTTTGGTTTTTCTCATGAACTGGATATACCTCTGTCTGCAGCCCAGGCATAAATTTTAGCTTTTATCACATTGATAGCTATTAAAATTGAGAGCAATTTTAAGGAAATGGGAAGATGACTCTTCACCTTCTCATAAACGGTAGTTACATGACATAATGTCCTATTTAAGCTTGGAGAAAATTAGATAGACATTACAGATATAAAGTTTCAATTTGAAAAGATGTGGGGCCCATTCATGATTGGAAGATTTAGTAGTTTGGATGCTTCAGTGATTCTCTCTCTCTAGTTTCTGAAGGTCACTATTTGATCCATATCTTTACATCCTTTTCTACAAGGTACCTTTTATTAGAGGAAGGGGATAGAATAGATATATATATATATTTTTGTTTTGTTTTAGATTAACTTGTTGAATATGAGTTTAATTATGGTTGTCATAAAATTAGGCAGAATTTACCTGTAGATCAATGGATTCTCTAATGTAGTTTACTTCAATCAGGAAGAAGCTTGAATGGAAATTTGTCAGAATAGTATTCGGAAATTGATTAATGCTAGATTAGCGATGATTAATTATAATTTTATACATCAATTATATTTAACACCAGAGAAATTAAAAAAGTTTGGTCTTAGCAAGGTAGATTATTGTTTTCATTGTGATCAGACAGCTAATACTTTTGTACATACAGTTTGGTTTTGTGATTGATCGCAACAGTTTTGGAAAGGTATTCAATCTATATTTAATAGTTTATATAATATCTATGTTGTATTAGATCCTGATATATTTTTATTAGGGAATATGCAATTATTAATTGATTTAGGCTTAAATCATTATCAGATTTCTTTTATCTATTTAGCCTTAGTAGTGGCTAAGAAATGTATAGCGCTTACTTGGAAAGATAGAAATATATTAACCTTAGATAGGTGGTATTTAGAGATGAAGTCTTGTTTAATTATGGAAAAGATATCTTTTTCAATTCAAGATAAGATGTATTTTTATAAGTTGAAGTGGACTCCATTTGTTAAGTACTTGCAATTAAGTTTGATTTAAATATGTTTTATGTGTGATATTTTAGATTTGATAACTTTTTTTTAATTAATATTTTTATTTGTTATTTTCTTTTGTTTGTGAGTTTTTTAATATATAATATTACTAACTTTATTAATTCTTCACTCTTTATTTTTGGGGGGGAAGGGTGGGTTTTTTTATATATATATAGGTTTTTTTTTAGTGGCCGTATATATGGGGGGGGGGTTAGATTGACTTAAGTTAGGTTATTAATGTTGTGTTGCAATAATCACTTTATTTTTATTTTTATTTAAATGTAATTTCTTTGTTTTATTCATGTAATAAAATCTTTAAATAAAGTTTCAAAAAAAAGGAATTATTTTTAAGAAATATTATGAAATAAATGTGGATAGGTTTGCATTTATATTAATTTGTGATTTATTTATATATATATATATATAATAGATGTGACCTGGAGGGTTCTGTATGTAGGATTTATATGTGACACTCAATAAAAAATATTTTAAAAAGAAAAAATACTTGTGATGTAAAAAGTCACCTGCCTACAACATTGATCTTGCTTTTCTATGATGCCACCTGACCTCCAGAGCATTTTCAGCAGTTTCTGTTGTTATCTCACATTTTCCACATTACAGTGTTTGCTCTTATCTGATCGGATGATTCTTCAGTCATAACCATTGTTGGTCTTTGGTTGTTCTGGATTGAAAGATGTATTCCAGCTAATAATGGGAAAATTTTTGATGCATGTTCCCAGCCTCAGGACTGCAAAGAGAAATATTAACATTTACAAATATCTTGGGCTCAGGAAACCAGTTATTGTTGTTTGTTTTTATTACACTGAAAGGAATATAACCTACAATTTCCTACGTATTTGAAAATTGCAAGCTGCACTTAGGTATTTTATTTTGCCATGGAATCTTGCATCCACAATTGTAATAATAAATGGCAACATCAGTGGTTTTATATATATATATATATATTTCTACACTTCATTCACCAATTAGCATGAGCTGTCTACCAAACATGTCTGCTGCTGCATAACCAACCAAAAGGAGATGAAATTCAAGAGAGCCAAAGCAGATTCCATTTATTATTCTTTCATGAAGATGAAAATGACTGAAGATGTTTGAATTTCACTGAACACTGATGATACAATTACAGAGGAGACAAGTGTGTCCTTTGTGACAGACCTGTTGAGAAAGTCAACAATCCATTGCACTTCAAAATTCACAACAAATCAACAGCAAGTTATCTGCCATTCAATTTAAGTAATTGGCAACTTTTATTACGACACATGCTTACAAAATGGCAAGCAGTCCATTCCATTTAAGTTGATGACTTGTAAGATGATAATTTTCCCTCTGAAGCAGATGTTGAAATGACAGAAAAAAAAGCCAATGCTCTTCTTGTATTCATTTCCCTTCCAGTTAAGCAAATCATTAAGGTAATTCATTTTGAGTTCTGACTGCTAATGGGCTTTGACAACTTTCAAAACATACTCCTTTCTTGATTCACTTGACAGCTACAAAATTGCTTCCCATCAGTTTCTCATGATTAATTTGAAAAATGGAATTTGAGGGCCTGAAAATAAATTAAATGTGTCGTTCTGCTTGGCTATAGAAGGCTGGAATTGAGTTGACAGTGCAATATTTGACTTTTGATTTTGACTTTGAGATTTGCAGTAAACTTTATCCCATGTTAACTTAAACATAACTTACTCAAATAGTTCATGTTTGGAAGCAAGCATTAAAGTAATTTCTATGCATAAATAGTCATTTAAATTACACTGGCAAAAGTAAAAGAATGTGTCAGTATAACCAATAAGCAGATCATGTTTCAGAGAGCGTAATCAAAAATAGTGTATGTGAAAATTTGCAGATTTCTAGTTTATCATGAGGGCTATGTTGATGTGAAACCTAGGTTTTGTTGACATAAGGCATCAGGATGGGCATTTTCCCATTACGTCATGCTCTACAATGCATGATTTATTAGTGAATGTAGATTTTATTTTATACATTGAAGTCAATTAAACTGAATTTCAGAAGCATGGTGCAAGACAAATATGCTTAGAACATGCAACTTTAAAAAAATTCTACAATGTAGGATAGATAACCCATGCTATCGATGTTAGACCCTTATTTGTGTAGCATTTCACACATCATCTATGATCCTCATCCTGAGCTTAGATTATCTACCATTGTTTGTTCAGTGGTCCAAAGGGTTCCTTGCAAATAAGTTAATTATTTGTCTCTAAATGTCTTGTGTAACACATACTGCTCTGAGCTGTGCTTTCTATTTTGGATCATATATTTGATCCTAGTATATGGAAGTTCTATCAACACTTTGTGGTGGCTAAATTAGATGCATTGTTGGGCATGAATGAGGTGATCTGAAGGAGCTTTGCTATAATATATGACTCTCTGTCTCCATTTTTATGTTCTGACTACTTTCATTGACAAGAAAGATTGTAGCTAAGCTTGATCTCTTTAGTTACAGTAAGGTCATCATAATGACAAGCATATATTGTGCTCTACTTCTGAGTTTGTGTTCAAGGCAATGAATATTTTAATGGAATATTATGATATTTATTAGTTCAGATATTGAAGAGATGATTTACTTGAAAAATTGACAATTTTATGAGATGATTAAATTTGGGAAGATAGATGCTGAGACAATTCAGAACTAGAACCTGAACTGGGAAGAAAATGTTGGCTTCAAGGTGCTGAAGCTGGTTGTAAAACACTAGATTTCTTTATCCTTGAGAGTTATGGAAGTCGGGTTGATGAGCACATTAAACAAAAAGTGGACCAGAGAATTAATCATGGTGGATGTATGTCACAATAATGGAACTTAAGTATAGAATCTACAATGATAGAAAATAATGGAGGGAAACAACAGAATCTGCATGTTTAAGTCACATTAAATGGTAGAGTAGTCTTTCCCTGAACAAATTTCCTATTTTTGTTAGTCCAAATGTTTGACCCAACATTCATATTGACCACTTAGATTTTGGTTTTTCCTTTACAATGAAAATAGTGGAGTGGAAGGCATTAATGGCTAGCAATAGTTCTGTTTAGATGCAGGAATGTTTGTGTCAGTGTTCACTGTTGCTACCAAATATATTAATGGACATGCTTTACCTGGATCCTTAGAGAGAATTTTTCCTACTCTTCATTAATTTTTCTCTATTTTTTTCCAAAACTAATCTCTCTAATTTCTCAAACTGTTTTGATATTAATCCTCCCTCTTCCTTGATCATTTCTGTAATCTCTTGTCATCTAGTGCTGTTATTGTTTTGAAAGATGCACTGCTGATTTAATTCCACATGTCTCTTTTATTTGCTGCAGCATTACGGGTTTGCATGTAAGCAAAAATGCTTTGAACTGAATGTCACAATATTACATTTTTAAAAATTGCATTCCGCCCAATTTTTAGAGTTCTAGGTATCGAGAAACCTGCAAGCTCACACCAAGACACAAGAGCAACTTGTCCGTGAACTACTCTTTGCAGATGATGCCGCTTTAGTTGCCCATTCAGAGCCAGCTGTTTAGCGCTTGACGTCCTGTTTTGCGGAAACTGCCAAAATGTTTGGCCTGGAAGTCAGCCTGAAGAAAACTGAGGTCCTCCATCAGCCAGCTCCCCACCATGACTATCAGCACCCCCCCCCCCCACATCTCCATCGGGCACACAAAACTCAAAACGGTCAACCAATTTACCTATCTTGGCTGCACCATTTCATCGGATGCAAGGATCGACAACGAGATAGACAACAGATACGCCAAGGCAAATAGCGCCTTTGGAAGACTACACAAAAGAGTCTGGAAAAACAACCAACTGAAAAACCTCGCAAAGATTAGCGTATACAGAGCCGTTGTCATACCCACACTCCTGTTCGGTTCCGAATCATGGGTCCTCTACCGGCATCACCTACGGCTCCTAGAACACTTCCTCCAGCGTTGTCTCCGCTCCATCCTCAACATTCATTGGAGTGACTTCATCTCCAACATCGAAGTACTCGAGATAGCAGAGGCTGACAGCATCGAATCCACGCTGCTGAAGATCCAACTGCGCTGGGTAGGTCACGTCTCCAGAATGGAGGACATCGCCTTCCCAAGATCGTGTTATATGGCGAGCTCTTCACTGACCACCGAGACAGAGGTGCACCAAAGAAGAGGTACAAGGACTGCCTAAGGAAAGCTCTTGGTGCCTGCCACATTGACCACCGCCAGTGGGCTGATATCGCCTCAAACCGTTCGGCGGGCAGCAACCTCCTTTGAAGAAGACCGCAGATCCCACCTCACTGACAAAAGACAAAGGAGGAAAAACCCAACACCCAACCCCAACCAACCAATTTCCCCTCGCAACCGCTGCAACCATGTCTGCCTGTCCCGCATCGGACTTGTCAGCCACAAATGAGCCTGCAGCTGATGTGGGCATTACCCCTTCATAAATCTTCGTCCGCGAAGCCAAGCCAAAGAAGCTATCGATGCATCACCAGAGTTCAGAGGCAAGATCAGGATAGCTTATGGAAGATGAATGTTTTTGTCATTTCCATGGATATTAACATAGTTTCTGCCAATATTTTGCTACATTTGTTTAAATTTGAGTGCAACACCACACAGAGTGTTGGTGCAAAATTCACAGTGCACTCTTGTGTGGGGCTTTATTGCCAATAATGAGGCCCTTTGAAATTGTCAGCCCTCAATCTCTCCAGGTAGTTGCACTTGTGTTTGTTATTGGGTCTAGATGGAGCACCGGGTGAAGTTGGAGAGATCAGAATCATGCAACTCATTTACAGAATAGTGTCACAGATCCCAATCCCCTTCTAGAACATGGCAGAGATTTACATCAGACAGTCCACAGAAATATCTCAACACCTGAATCCACTATTTGACCAAACAGATGTTGAACAGAATCACCCACATGATTTTCAATACTGAACAAGTTTTCAATATCTGACACGATCTGTCACAGAATCACAGAAGTATAACTCAGAGAAAGATGATTGGACTTTTGTATCTCTTTGGCAGAACAATCTAATTCATGATATTTTCCCCATTGATCTGTATTTCCTTTCATCTTTGTCTTATTATCTATTGAATGTAATAATTGAATTTGTTTCCGGATCATTTTCCTTATACCCTCCCAAACTTTGAGAAAAATCCCATCTTTTCGACTGAAGACTATTTGTAACATATCCAAGACTATGATGTAATTTTAAGGTTTGCTTACCTTACATTCTTTGCATTTGTACTTAATTGCCAATAAAAGTTTAAAATCCTATATGTATTTACTTTGTCAGCACCGTGATACTTCCTGCCACATTACTCAAGATTCTTCATGATTGAGCCTCTTTAAATTTGACCCAATTTGTTTATGTTCCCTCTCTTCATTGTTTCCACCAAGCATCCCTTCAAATGCATGACATTTAATCTAAGACTCTGCCATAGTCTAGCTCTCCTTTATTTGTACTTCCTGCAATTCAAACAATGTGAATCAACAGGACAGTGGCTATAATATTGGCAAGTGAGCCATACTGCTCAATAAACCCCTTCTAGTTTTTAATAAAACTTTATTCATCTCCAGTCCCTTTTTTTTTCTATCCCATGGACAATTTGGTGGCTGTGCTGCCTTCAATGCCTGTTGTGAACGATGATAATTACAAAAAAAATCACTTTATTTAAATTTAGAACAGTAAAATATCCTCAGGACATTTCTAAAGACTCATTTGCTTAGGACGATATGGACCATGCTTTCATTTCTTTCTATATGATTTTATAACAAGAGTAATGCATTGCTTCCCACCAAAGAAATAGAAAGCAATGGTCAAAATCAATTTTAGATGTGTAACTTCATTTAGTTGTCACTTCACTGCAATTTTCTGAAGAAATAGAGCAGGACTTAAACACAGCAGGGAACAAACCAGAACATTGGAACAAGATATGTGCAATAAAATGAGAAACATTTTTAATTCAGATTTTGAACATCAACAGGTTTAATTTTTGCTTTGTGAACAAAATACTTGTTCTAGTTAAACTAGCTGCCATATTTTTTTTAGAGGAAAGGATGAGCAATTTGAGGAGCAGGCTTTATTGCTTCAAATGAGGTATTAGTTTTAAAGATACTCTCATTAATTTCCATATTTTCTGATTATCCCTTTAGTTTGTGATCCCAAATCTTCTTGATCTTCCAAATGCCCAAACATACAATATATTGGAAACAGTGTCATGACAACTTACATGCAACATTACACACTAACCCAAATTATAGTGCAACTCTAGCACGTAGTTGTCTGCTATTGATAGAGGGGCTTCACCCTTAAACATGCAGTCCTCGTGTGACAGATTGTTATATTTTATCTTGTATATAGATATGTTTTAAAGGAGATAAATTGTGGCAGGCTTTTTTTTTAGTGTCAGTTACAAACAAACACTTCACACACAGATCTCATTTAAAATGCCAGAGCTTTGCTCAAGCCATACAGTCCAGGTTCCGAGTGCATTTACTAAAACCTTGAAGAATGTCTATAAAGTCTTACAAGTAGGTGTCAATTTGACAGGCTGTGGAGTAATGGATTTATTATTTTGGAAAGCAACAGATGAACAGACTCAGAACATTAGGTCAGGTGCTGCAGTCTGCC
Organism: Narcine bancroftii; assembly: GCF_036971445.1. Lineage (NCBI taxonomy): Eukaryota > Metazoa > Chordata > Chondrichthyes > Torpediniformes > Narcinidae > Narcine > Narcine bancroftii. The sequence continues at coordinate 344,100,728 of NC_091469.1, forward strand.
TGAAAGCAGTTGGTTGTTCTAAGAGGGTCATGTGGTCTTCTCTGTGTGTGTGTGTGTGTGTGTGTGTGTGTGTGTGTGTGTGTGTGTGTGTGTGTGTGTGTGTGTGTGTGTGTGTGAGTGAGAGAGAGAGAGAAAAAGAGAGAGAGAGAGACAAGACAGTTCTACAGATCAGCAACAACTGGGACTGGAACAGGACAAGCTGGCAAATTTGTGGAAAAAATGCATTCTGAAGATGGGTGGTGTAATGGAAGATTCTAACCTGTTTTTTTAAACTTGCAGCTCTGGGTTCTGCAAGGTTGAGAACCTGCTTGTGTTTTAGAATCAGCAGACATAAGCTAAATTCCACCGAGGGGCCAGAGATGCTGTTATCTGAAGAAAGGACATCTGTGTACCGAGAACATTTAATCTTCCTGCTTGTTTTGGTCACAGACTGTCAGAGGCCTAGCCTTGATGCAAAATAAACCATTGTATTCAAATTCATAAGCTGAAAATTATGTTATTCGTTAATTAACCTAGCATGCTAGCTTGCTTGCTTATCTTTCTTGCTGTGCTGGGAATAGGTGCTTGGGTAAGCAGTTTTTGGGTAATAAAAGGCAAGGTCCCGCTGCTGAAGTTTGAGACTCTCCGAGAGGTGGCAACATCTCTCAGCAAGAAGAAAAACTTCTGGAGTCCAGCCAACGTCCCGGTCAGGGGAGGTGGAGAAGTTGCTACCGGGACACTGACAACCTACTACAAGTGTGCAGTCGTTTCCTCGCTTAAGCAGTTGGGACCAGTCCAAGCATTGATAAGTATAGTTGGGAAGGGCTTGCATATTGTAGTGTGAAATCAGTTTTTGAATTTGTAATAAACATTTGTATAAACTGAACTGCTCTCGGTGTGTGTGTCTATTTTCTTTCGGTAGCTCAAACACTGTGACTAATCTAAAACAAACAAAATGAGAGGTATAAGTTTACCCAAGACAGGTGGTGAGTTCTTAGTTCAGCCTGTTCAAAGCCCTTGTTGTCCATACGAGAGGAGCTGTTTGGCTGCATCATGTTTCACTTGAAATAAGGGAAACAAAAAGGAATTCTGTGGTGTCCTGAAAGAGATTATCAACTGGAAAACCCTGATGGGGCAAGTTTCTTCAGCAAGAAACCAGGCCGTCTTCCAAAATGGGGTTTCTTACCAACTTGTCCTGCTCCAGTTCCAACTGCTCTTGCTGGCTGTAACACTGTACAAGTAAATGATCTCTCTCTCTCTCTCTCTCTCTCTCTCTCTCTCTCTCTCTCTCTCACACACACACACACACACACACACACACACACACACACACACACACACACACACACACACACACACACACACACACACACACACACACTACACACACACACAGATAAAGCCTGTTTGACTCTCTCTACTTACAAAACCACATGATACTCTTACAACAAGCAACAAGCACTCCTTCTCTTTCGTCTGTTGCCTTTGGTAAACAACAATTCATTAGTGAAGTCTCTTGAGCACTCGTCGAAGCTCTTGCAAAAGGTGTGAGAAGCCAATATGTCTAGCATTAGCAGAGCTCCAGTATTTCAAATAAGATCAGTTTTAAAGTGTTTGTATGTGACCTACTTTAACAAACCTTTCCCAATTTATCTCCCAAAAACATATCTATATACTCTGTCACAGAAGGAATCATTTGTGGGAGTCCAACGAGCAACAAATCTCTCTCTGAAAACCAACAAGAAACTTTTTGTGTGGTAACTATTTATCTTTCAAGCATCAAAGTCTGGTGAAATTCATAAATGTTAAATTCAGTGCACAGTATAAGAATTGCCTGCTACCAGTGAATTTGGACGTGTGAGAAGTGAGATGGGTCTTTGAATCAAAGAACTTTTCAGAACTTGCACATACATTATATACACGTGTGCTTAGAATTAGAAGGGGGTTAAGTTAAGTTAATAGTAATGTTAGAGTTTGACCCTATTTTCGTTTAAAGATGATTAAAAGCAACTTTTGTTTAAATATCCATTTGTCTTGGTGAATTTCTATTGCTGCTGGGTTTTGGGGTCCTCTGGGCCCTTAACACTCATCAAAGCCGAACATCAGCAGCAAACACTCTGCTATCGTGGAGGAAAAGCACTGCAGAGTTAGTCCACTTCCAGTTTCACTCAGTCACATGAAGTCATGGTGAATGATTCAGAGCCCAACTGAGATGTCCCTTGTGTCCCCTTCCCACCTGTAGTCGCCTATCACCTGCCAGCAAGGATTCATCCCCTACACCCAGTTTTTCATATTCCTCAAAAATTAGTGCCCTGTTTTGAATTAATAAATTAATGAATTTTATTGTCAAATATGTAAATAAGTACAATGTATAGATGCAAAGAAAATTCCACTTGGAATTGCTCCCAGCTGCATACAGGCCTGCAATGACACAGAACTTGTGTATAGTATTTACAATGCACATATCATGATTTTGTGTTTATAGCTAATTGATTACAGTAGTATGAACATTTTGGCAACTGATTCATGCATACCAGGATCCATTTACTGATTACTGACAATTCTATGCTACCATCATCACATGTTGACCATCAATAATCTGCAGGTTACTGGAGATCAAAGGTTACTTTGGAAAATGCATATTAAACCCATGACAATAAGAACATGGACCTGGAGTTAGTGCAATAAAATAATGCTCCTATCCTTTAAAATCTCTGACAACTGGGAGACATGCATCAAGAATGCAAAGAGACTAGAAAATTGTGTCATCTACTTTTACACACTGGGTCAGTTCATTTCGTCTTCTTCTCATTCTGACATTTTAGGTGGTGGAGGTCCACAGTAGGACTTTTCTGTTGTGTTCCATGTACGGTTCCCAAATTTGTTCGAATACTGTGATGTTATTTCTTAAATTATATGTTATGTTTATTTTCTTTGTGTGATGACATTGTTTAATGGGTTTAATATATTGTATATGTTGAACGTTTAGTGGGTGGGGAGGGGTGGTAAGAAGGGAGGGAAGGGAGGGGGGGAAGTGGAGAAAATGACACTGTGTATATTCAAGAGGGAAATGTTTATGTGTATTTTGGTCAATATGGTTCATAGTGTGAAAAATTTAAAAAAAATTTAAAAGTATGTAAAGAGACTTTATCCAATGTGAGGCCTAATCCTTTACTTCTCAGATTACTTCGAAGAAAGATCTCTGGATTTTTTGGTATGTTGCTTTTTGTTAAAGCCTTAGCTGTAGCAAAAAAAATATAATGTCAACCTGGAAATCAGAAGAGAACCTGAGAATACAGCAATGGTACATAGAAATGAATAAATGTATTCCATTAGAAAAAATAACATATAATTAAAAAAAATAAAGTCACAGTATTCAAACAAATTTGGGAATCGTACATGGAGCACAACAGAGAGGGCCTACCATGGACCTCCACCCCCTAAAATGATAGAATGAGAAGAAGACGAAATGAACTGACCCAGTGTGTAAAAGTAGATGATACAATTTTCTTATTTATTTTCATTGTGTGATGACATTGTTTTAATGGGTTTAATGTAATGTATATGTTGAAAGTTGAGTGGGTGGGAAGGGGGTGGGAAGGAGGGAGGGAAGGGAGGGAGGGAAAGGGGAGAAAATGACACTGTGTATATTCAAGAGGGAAATGTTTGTGTGTATTTTAGTTAATATGGTTCATAGTGTGAAAAATTTAAAAAAAATGTAAAGAGACATCTACATTTTATCTGGACGATTTGAGCACAATAAAACACTGCAGAAAATCAATGCCATCTTATACTGAGTGACTTTCACGATCGACGCTGCTGCTGTCATGATTGGACTCTGTGCTCTGTGTTTGCAGTATGCAGGATCAACAAGGTGCACACAACCAACTCATCAAGGTTACTGTGACATCAGCTCTCTGCTCTGTAACCTCTGTCAGCAAGAAGCAGAAGAACAAGAGTAGAGCGAGAACACCTAAATCATCACCTTTCACCTACACCAAGTTACACATTCATGAGGCCTGGAGTACACAAAGGGAAGGAGCAGCACAACAAGCTCAAGGCAACCAGGCAGATATTCAGTACAGGCTCTCCTGAGAAGGAGAAAAGCAATGGTGTATTTCAAAAGGCTACACTATCCATACCATTCACTTCCTTGAATTCAAATTCAGTCTGGTGTTCCAACTGCAACTCTCAGAAATTGTCATGTATTTCACTGAAGGAATATACTTAATTGTTAATATGATTCTGTTTACATAAAAGGGGAAATAAGATTCTGAAACAGTAGGTTCCAATTTTAACTGGAAGGGAATCAAATTTTTGTGCAGAATAAATGGATCATTGAATTAAAGGCAATGAAGAATAGATTAATTCTAAGTATTTTGCTAATTTCTCAATAGGCTGAATAACCAAAACATATTTACCACTTAGCACGGCCACTTGTGAAGATGATTATTTAATAGGATGAATAAATATGAATATTACTTCTCTCCTGAGAATTAATTTTACAAAATATTTGTGGCTTTGAGATTTTAGCAAAATAGTTGATAATTGTATTCATTGTCCTAGAACAGCAACATTTAAGAAGTCCTCTTTCTTCAAAAATCAGTTTCCCCTTTACTGCAATCAATTCAGCCCTCAGCCTCATATCCTCCATTTCCTGTCGATCTCTCCTGCTCCCTACCACCCCCCCATCCCCATCTGCCCTCAGACACAACAAGGACAGGATTCCCCTTGTCCTCACCTGCCACTCCATCAGCCTCTGCATCCAACATATTAGCCTATGTATTTGCAGGCATCTACAACATAATCCTATCACTTCCTCTCCCTTACCCTCTCCTCTCTGCTTTCTGCAGGGACCACTCCCTCTGGGATTCCCTCATCCACTCGTCTCTTCCCACTAATCACTCCCTCTGTATCTACCCCTGTGACTACAAGAAATGCTGCACTTGCACCCACAGCTCCTCCCTCACCACAAACAGTCCTTCTAAGTGAATCTGCAAGGAGCATCAGCTGCACCCAATGCTCCTATTGTGGCCACCTCCATATCAGAGAGACTGGATGCAAATGGTAGACTGTTTCATTGAGTGCTTTCACTTCATCCACTGCAATAGCAGGGACCTCCCAAAGGTCAACCATTTTACTTCCACACACCATCCTCACACAAACATGTATATCCATGTCCTCATGCATGCCAAATGAGGTTACTTGCAAATTGAAGGAATGATACGCTTTTCAATCAGATGGCATTCGCATACATTTCTGCAGCTTGCCCCTCCTCCAAGTCTATCTTGCCCTTTAATCCTCTCTTCTTTTCTCCAGCTTACCACCCCCTTCTCTCTCCATTCATAGCTATCTCCTTCCCCAATCAATTTTCAGCTTTTTTTCTCTTCTACCACCTCACCTTTATCCACCAAGACCTCCTACCTGTAATCCTGTGCTTCTTCTTCTGTTCCTTCAGTCTTCCACACCTTTTGCTATTACATTGACAAAAGACTCAGGCCCTAAAATGTTAGGTATTGATGTCATTCCACAGTAATCCCAGCATCTGTAGACTTTCCTGTTTAACTATGAATGCAATGTGAATTCATCCAGGGACTGCTTGCATTAGAGAGTAATAATAACAAACTTGCAAATCTTCAGTAGCTTTACAATTATCTATTATTCTTGAATTTATTTTATATATTGCCAGCTAAAATGATTTACTGAAAATAGATTGCAAATAATATAATCAATCAATCTTCCAAAATACTTTTCCATATTGGTCTAGATTTAACAGAGCCTGCAATACTAGTTCTGTCATATATACTACATACTCTCTTTTGGCCAATATTCTGGCTGTTCCAAAAAGTAATTCAATCAGTACTTATTTGGTTTTATTTCCTTTAAATTCTTGATTTTTTTCAGATAATTAGTATTTTCATTTTGATGGATTCTGCTTCTATTATTATTCCTGGTGAGGTTTTCCATGACCATGATTATAAATGGATCATTCAACTTCAGCAGTGTTTTAGATTCATTCATGGTTTATAGGCATTGCTCATCACTTGGGTTGCTTTTATGAACATGGTAAAGGACCTTTCTCTTGACTTGCTGCAGTCAATGTTGTGAAGGAACTCACAAAGGTTATTGGGAAGAGAGTTCCAGGATCTAAACCTAGTGTCAATGTGATCATGTGATCTCTGAGGGGATCTTTAAGGAGGTGTTGTTTCTCACTACCTCCAGTTTTCACAGTTGCTGGTAGATGTGAAAGGTTCTTATTTCATAGTCTGAGTAATACACGACACCACATACAAACCTGAGTTTCCTTTTCCTGCGGGCGAGGCAGAATTACGACATTGGTGGTGCAAAAAAAAAACTGTACTCAATGTACACATGTAAACAAATAGAGAAATGTAAACAACTGTGCAATGCAGATAGAAAAAAAATAAACCATAAAGTGCAAAAGTAAGAGTCCTTAAATGAGTCGCTGATTGAGTTTGTTGTTGAGGAGTCTGATGGTGGAGGAGTGGCAGTTATTCTGGAACCTAGTGGTGTGAGTTTTGTGGCACCTATAGCTCTTTCCTGATGGTTGTAGTGAGAATAGAGCATGTGCTGGATCCTTCATATTGTGCTGCTCTCCAACAGCAGCAATCTTGAAGGTTTGCCTCAGGGCCTTGGGCCATTGCTTCACAATACTTTGTTAATGATATAGATTGCACATGTATGTAATGCTTCAAAAAGGTGATGGATTTCCAAAGAGCAAATTATATTCCTCTATATGGCTTAATGCTCTCCTACAGGCAAGTGGAGGCTATTCTATCACATTTTTGACTTACATTGCAAGAGATAGGTTAGAAGGAAAACAATTTCCTCAAAACTGCATTGTCACTCATCTTCCGTTGTATCCATAGTAGCTATCTGATTGTTCTTATTGAATTTTTGAGTGATGCAGATCCCCAGCAATATTAATAGTCAAGGATTAGATGTTGGCTCTGCAGTAAACATTCAGAGAAAGAGGTTAGATCTTCCCTTTCAGAGTGTAGCATGAATATTGGTTGATACTCATCAGCCCAGACTTGGAATTTACAGTGACCACATTCCCCATTTCCCAAGCCGAACTTTCAGGAAACATTGATTTTGCCTGAGGACTGAATTATGGAATTATCTTTCATTGTTTGATGTTATATACAGTCCCCTCTATAATGTATCTGATAAACTCAGAGGTGGGATGACTCTATGAGGAAATGGACATTTCTGTTGATTCTCCTTGTCAGGTGAATTAGTGAACCACTCTGACTATTGTCAATTTGATTGACCCATATATGGATAAATAAGCAGGCAAATTCTTGCACTGGATCGTGGCCACTGTAATGGTCATTTCAACTGACCTATGCTTGGGTTTTGGAAGCTTCGTGGAAGCTGCATGTTTAGTTCCCCCTGCAGAAGGAAAAGGGGAGTTGTGCCAGTCATTCGTATGAAAGGACATTGTTTTTGGAAGTAACTTGACAAGGATTCATGAGTTTTTGATCACTCATTTGCACCTCCCTCATAATTACTTCTGAGCATCAGTTGAAGTCTGAGTTTCAGCACAGGATTTCTAAGACTGAACTTTGGGAATGATTTTCCAGAATTGTGCCTAAGCTGTAATGGTTTGGGTATCACGCATACACATGTAAGTATATTTGTACATAGTTGGGGTAGATTTGAGTAAGATGTTATATTATTAGAAATTATTCATAAATATATTGCTTTAAATTTATTAATGTCTTGGCGAAATTCTATTGAAAAATATTTATATATATTATATTGTGGTAATGTGATTTGAAATTTATCATATACACAGATTGCACTAAGTTCGTCCTCATTAACTTTTTATATCAGGAATATTATCCTGGTCAAGCATGGACCCAAATAGCAAAGAGAAGCCAGTTCTGCCCATTAAACCATCCTATTCATCCTGATTCTTGATATTTCTGACATTTATTTTTCAATGAAATATGTTTAATTATCTGAAGGAAAGAAAAGCATCTTTAAACTATATTTTACATTGCTAGAGGATCCAGAAGAGTTCATGTCAATAAAATCAGATACTGGTTCTGCTGAAAGCAAATAACTCGAGCCCACTAAACTGGTAGTAGTAGTGTTGTGTGTGGAGGAGGTATGGCCTCCATGTCTGAAACTCATTCGGAAGTCAAATCACCTGTCAGTATGTGGTGTACTTTTTATTTTGTTCAAAGTTGCAAAGTTGTAGATAAAGTTACGGTTTGCAGGTGGAGTGTCAGTTAAGATTGGGCTCTGACTACTGGTCAGTGCACACCTTGCTTTTGGCTGGTTCAAATCCCCTGGCATTGGCAAGAGCCCTGTGTTTAGCACCAGTACAGAGGACATTCCCTCTCTATGCCTTGTGGTGATGGCCTTGGACACCTCTCCATGTTAGGTCGCTACTGTAGACGTCACTTGGAAGGGTCACGGTTAAGGTGCAGCCTGCACTGAAGCTGAGCCATCATATTGCTATTACTCAAATTGCTATAGATCAAAACTGGTACTAGATCCACCTCTCAATTGATCAGAGGTCTGAGAGCATGCGTATAGCCCTGTAGGTACAGTGGTACCAGATCCACCTCCTTTTATTCAGGGGTCTGGGACGGTGGGTATAACTCCTTCTTATAGTGTGTGAAGCACACCTGTGTGAATTAATAATTGTTTACTGTTTAACATTCTGTCCTGTTTGTTTACCATTACAATATTTTTTCTCATGCTCCCTTATAAATTGAGCACGAATGTTCCCATACTCCCCCCTTATAAATTCTATGATTATGTTCCCCCGCTTCCTTATAAATTATTTATTTTATTAATTATTGTGTTAACAAAGTTACGTTTGATTGCAAACCCTTGTATCCAGACTCATCTCTCTTTGAACCCATTGAACCTGACACTTGCTCAACAAAATAATTCGCGCTGCGGACAGGGTTCAAGGAGTTATGACTGGACACACATGAGGTTTTAACTATATTGGAGTGGTAGACTGGGAGATTGTATTAATTACTGTGGGTGTACTCTCGGATGCATGGTTTATTGTGTATCTGCTCAAATACAAGGGTAGCAGCAGGCATCCTGCGAATATGAAAAGGACCCAAGGGTTGGAGAATAAAATTCCTGGCTAGACCGATAACCATCAGGGATTCAACTGTTTGGCTGAGTGGCTGGCAAGCCACACCAATTAATTGTGATAGCAGGGTAGACCCCCAAAGGCAGAAGAAAAGGCACCATATGCCTCCCAACTGGAGTTACTGGGGTTTCCCAAGGCTGGGGGGAGTCATGACTGATATCTCTACTCAGGTGCCAGTGGGATATCACATCCAAGCTAAGTAGCCAGAAAGATAGGGAAGCAGAATCCCTGCAAGATGAACATTGGAAATGGCAACTTAAGAGTTGGGATCTGTGAGATGTGAGTTAGGAACTTCAAGAGGCAGTTCTGACTGTCCAAGAGCAAGTGACCTGGAAAGATAGGGAGACTGAATCCCTGCAACATGAATGATGGGAACTGCAAGAGGCACTGTGAGTTGACTAAGGGCAAGCAACTGATTTAGATTTTAAAATCAGGGAGGCAGTTTCCACGCTGATCAAAACACAGCAGCACTGTTTGGTTGGGTAAGGTGGGGGGGCGGGTGGAGGTGGGGTATGCTTGTGAGGTGCTTGTGGATTTTACCTTGGACACACACAAATATCTAAGGATAATCTTCGCAAGGCATTTTCCCACAACTGACAGAAAAGAGATGCCACAATAATTGTTACAATCTCTCTTGTCTCCTTTCTTCTTGTAGATGGTCATGACTGATGCATCTTTGAAGTCTTGTGGTAGTTCTACAGCTCCCCACAAGTTTGTGACCAGCTGGTGCAGGCATGATGTCAGTGTGTTACCACTCCTTGCCAGCCTGAGGATTAAAGTCTCCCAGCCACAGCAGCTTATTGGAAATTGCCACTGTGATTTTCAGATCACCTTAAAATGCCTCCTTGATGTCACTGAGATTATTCAGAGTTGGGGTGCAAACGTTGACTATGGAGAGGTGCCGCTTTCCTTGCAGATGCATTCATAAGGTCTGGATTTTATCATATACAGCAACAGGCAGGATTGGAAGTTTTGCTGCGAGGCAGTTCTTGATAGCCAAACACACATTAGATTCTCTTTTATCCTCTTCAGGCCTACCAGATTAGAAGAAGTGTACCCTCCTCTCTCTTCACACAGTGTGCCCTCTCCAGTGAGTCAAGACTCCCAGAGAGCCGCAATGTCCATTCTATAGCCCTTGAGCACACTAGCAACAAGTGCAGTATGTCTCTCTGGGTGATCAGAAATAACATTGTTCAATAGAGTTATATATTCCATGAGGTCATGATTAGGTTCTGCTTGTACTTTTTATTGCTAGCCTTGGAAAACCCACCAGCCACACCAGACTGACCAGGTTGGTGTGAGCGAGCTTTGATTGAGCCACCTTTTCTATGTCCTTCCCTTATTGTAGGTTGAGCAGTGTCTAAACAGGACTATTCAGATGCAGAGGGAGCTGCCTCACCAGATCTCCACTCTCTAATCCATGTACATCCACTCTCCTCTCGCTGCCTGCATGCAGACTTGTAACCATAGCTTCAAGCTAGTCAAGCCTACTGCTTCGCCACAGGACTTGGGTGTGTTGAGGATATCCTACTCCGAAAAGAACAGCCTGTGCATGAATGGATTTTAGGTGAGTAGGGTAGACCCACTCTTTCAACATCTCCTCCTACATCCAGTGGCATAGTAAGGTCCAAAATGGCTGGGGGGAGTTCTGTTGCAGTGATTGGCCAGACCAAGCTTTGATGCAAGGGATGCCCTTTCAGCACTTCACAGCAATTATTTGCTAGATGGCCGTTGACCCTACAAGAGGGTTTGTCTGCCCTTTGACAGGTTTTTTTTAAATAATATGTACATAAAATCATTATGATTCCAGAGTGGTGTGGCTTCTGAGATGCGGAGTATTGTGTGTGGAGGAGGCGTGCCCTCCCTCCCTATTGCTGGTGCTCATGTGGCTTCCCCATCTGCCAGTACACCATGTAAATGTTATAATGGAAAAAAAAACCTGTTTAAAACAACAATATCTATATATACACAAATGCCTTCCTTATTGCTGGACAAGGCACATAATGAAATCCAATGACAGCACCTTACCAGCACACCCCACCCTGACCAAATGGGGTTGCTGTGTTTTGATCAGCATGGAAACTGCCTCCCTGATTTTAAAATCTAAATCAGTCGCTTGCCCTTGGGCAACGTGCGGTGCCTCTAGCAGTTCCCAACATTCATGTTGCAGGGATTCATTCTCCTTATCTTTCCAGGTCGCTTGCCCTTGGGCAATCAGAACTGCCTCTTACAGTTCCAAACACACATCTTAGTATTTAATGGGCTTTTTTTTTTCTCTCCTAAGTCACTACACAATCTCTTTGACTTTCTTTAGCATCGATTTTGTTCATATGGACCTCTAAAGAAGAAGCTATTTCTCAGCATATCAACTTCTGATAACCTTTCAAATAAAAATGTTTTAGTTAATTTCAAATACAGTATATAAGTATATAAATACAATCTATAAGTTTGGCGGGCAGCAACCTCCTTTGAAGAAGACCGCAGAGCCCACCTCACTGACAAAAGATAAAGAAGGAAAAACCCAACACCCAACCCCAACCAACCAATTTTCCCTTGCAACCGCTGCAACCGTGTCTGCCTGTCCTGCATCGGACTTGTCAGCCACAAACGAACCTGCAGCTGACGTGGACATTACCCCTCCATTAATCTTCGTCCGCGAAGCCAAGCTAAATAAGATTTAAGAATACATTCTAATCAATGTGAAGCAAATCTAAAATGCACAATTATGATTTAGACATTTTAGCACTCAATCTTCTATATTCTTATTCCAAGTCCTTTTTTGCAATTATATTTTCTATCTAAATTTATCTCCGACACTGCCGATTGAGACCTTAGCTAGTTATTCTTCTGATAATATTGCAGGGCTGCAATGAAGGTCTCTGCAGTCACGCAGTTTATTTTCTGCATTGCACCAATATTAAAGCCTATAATCTTTTGGCTTGGCAGCAAGCTGTTACCACAAAGTCATGCACAATGGTTCATCAATTTCCTAAATGTCTTGAAGTATGATAGATCAACAAAATAGGTATGGCTAGGATCACAGTGGTTATCTGTAAAAAAACCTTTTGGATTTACTCAATTGAAATTAATCAGCAAATACTTTCTCCAGTAGTAATATCCCACAAGACTGTTTCACACCTATGACTTTTACATAGAACTTAACTGATTTTTATGTTCTGAAGTGTGTCCCTTCCTTCCGGGAATGGCCATTCACACAGGAACGACCAAAACTCCAAATATCCGTATCACACCGTGAATTTAGACAGAATACCTGAAGTGTGGTATTTAAGGGAGCTGGATGTCCTATTCATTAGCCTGTTGTCCACGGATCACCTGCAGTTTAGTTTAGACTGCAGGTGGTGTGAAAATAACTAGGGCTCGAGGAGATAAAATGTTGGGATAGGAATGATCTTTTTACATAGACTGCATTCTGGGAAATTGGAAATAATTTCCTGGATCACAGCGGTGGCTGTGTAAAAAAAATGAATTATTCACTACATGTAAGTAATCTGTTGCTTCTGGGCAAAATAAAACAAGAAAATAATAAACTCTTGAACTTGGAGGAATCACTGGAGTTAAATTTGTCAATGGTACTTGGAGAATATGAATTTATTGCTAATTCAAAGCAGATTTTGAAGCTCAGAGGAGTAAAACATAAAAGTCTGTAGACCCCTTGATGGAAGTAAAACCACAATGCTGAAGAAACTCAGCAGATCAAGCAGCATACTTATAGAGCTAAGATAAAGATACATAACCAACATTTTGGGCTTGTGTTCTTCAAAACAAGGCATGAGCAAAATGTGGTCAGGTACCCAAACAAAATATCCAGATTTTGAAGCTATTTTGTTTCCTTCAAATGAAATTCGACATTGTGAAATACAAGCTACCAATTCTTTATGATTACAATTCGCAGTGCAGGTTTGCCATTCTGTATTTGACTGTTGCAGATGATTGTCTAGTTTCATGAGCAGTGCTGATTTCCAGTGCAATGTATAACCTTGTGTAATTGGTTTTAGTTTGACCTGAGACAAATTCCACATTCTTTTGTCCACATTACAGTGACAAAAGCTAAAGCAGCCAAGTGAAAATTCTAAGGAGATGATGTAATAATTGCCATGATTTAAATTATTATAATGTTATTTTTATTTACTTGATGATGCATATGACCTCTAAAATGTACAGATACTTGTCACAACAGGCTATTAAACTCTTTACTTCTGTACATTTTCAGTCAAAATCATGGAGAATCATATCCAAATTTATTATTTCCACCCTTGACTGCTAGTCTATTTCTTCAGACAAGATGCTGCACATATTTTAATATAAGGTGATTGAAACAGAAGCCATTTCTCAAACCGTGATAGCTTGGAAACTAATTAAAACTGTGCTAAATTAAACAGCTGAGAAAATAATTTTCTAATTGTTTTTCACTGTAAATTGGCAGTATGCAATATTTTCACAAGTTTGTTTATAGGGAATAAATGATGAATTAACATGATTGATTCTGCTGTGGTCATGTACTTACCTTCATCGGAAGAAGGAGAGTGAGAGCATCAGGATTAACCATGTGGCAGTGAGCCAATGAGAAGGTCAGAGGAGTTTAGCTGGGTGGTTTGGGGGAGTTGAAGAATGCAGTGTTGTGTCTAGTAATTAATAAAAGAAAGTCGACTTCATGGTGTTCTAAAAGAAACGAGTGAGTGTATTCTTTATTTGTTTGTAATCTGGGGTAATTCAGTGACATAACAAATGGTGACCCCGTGAATTCATAGAACCCCCCTGTACCTTCTAAATTAAAATGGATAGCGATAAGGATAAACCCCTCTTACAGGATCTGTTGGGGATTTCAAACTAAAGATCCCACCTCCCCCGCTTTTTGTTAATAATGCTATTCAGTCTAGGGAATGCAGCTCAGGCATTCCAGTGGTTTATGGACCACATACTTGCCAGCCTCTATTTTTGTGTCTGTTTACATATTTTTTAAATTTTGTTCAATATTTTTATTGAAATTGAAATTCTACATTGAAAATACAAAGTACATAAGAAGACATATTTAAAATACATTATACTTAGATCAAACTAGTTCATCCAAGGTACCCTGCATTTTCAATTAAACCAATTATATTACAGTAATATTTTATTATGAAAAGAAGATGTAAACCCACTACCAAAAATGAAGCTGTTTAACGAAGAGAGGGAAAAAAAATTCCTAATCAAATGAATAAATTACCTCATTAGTCAGCACTTCTGGATTCATATCAAATCAGAGATTCTGAAAATAATTCATAAAATATCCCCACAGTGTTTGAAAATTTAAATTCAAACTGGAAATTGAGCATCTGATCTTTTCTACATTTCTTCAGAGATTAAAAGCTGCTGGTCTTTTTCCCAGGCTTTTTAAATTTTATCTAAAGGAGCCTCTCTTATTCCCATCCACATGCCATAAATGTTAGATATTGAACCATAATAAAAAGGTTGTAAATTAAAAAAATACATCTATTAAATTCTAATGAGTACTCATAGGGAATGAATGTAATTGAAATCACAAAATATCTCTAATCTATAAATAACAAAAAAAAGAGTATTTGGTCATCTGTTTTTAAATGACAATTGTTCAAAAGAAGCTAGACTTCCTTCAAAAAATAAAGCTTTAAAACATTTAATGCCTAATCTATATCATTCTTTAGAATCTATGTCAATTATGGAAGGTTTAAAGAAATAATTAGAAATAAATAGGACTAGAAAGAAAAAATTGCATAAGCCAAAATGTTTTCTAAATTGTATCCAGTTTCTCAAAGTATGTTTAAGTAGTGAGTTATCAGTTAATTTACTTAAAGATATACGAAGTGAGGATCTGAGAAGGGAAATAATAGAAAATTTTGTAGCAGAATTAGATTACAAATAAACCCATATTGGACAAACTTCACGGTTAATATAATATGACCAAAACGTAAGATTTCAAATATTGACTGCCCACTAATAGAACCTAAGGTTTAGAAAGACTAAACCTCCATTCTTTTTAAGTTTTTGTAAATCGACTTTGTTTAGGTGAGGATATTTATTCTTCCATATATAAGAGGATAAGATTGAGTCAAAGGAATCAAGACAGGAATAAAAAGAGACAGAGTCTGAAAAAATTTATATAAATTTAGGTAAAATATTCATTTTAATAGAGTTGATTCAGCCAACTAATGATAAAGAAAGGGGTGACCAATTTAATAACACCCCTCTGTTTTGTGTTTGATTGATTAAAGTGAGAAAAATTTCTTTGGAAACATTTTTATAGTTTTGAGTGGTTGTTACAACCAAATTGGAAAATTGATTTCTTACAATTTTAAAGGGAAATTAGTATTTATCAGTGCCTTGCTTGTTTACTTTGACAATATTCTGGTTGCATGTGTGAATGAAGAGGAGCACCACAGTCACCTTAACTCCTTGCTTCAGAGGCTCAATGACTTTGGCATTGTGATCAATCCCAGTAAATGCATTTTTGGTGCTGCTGATCTTATACTTTGGGGCATAGGGTTACGCAACATGGTATTTTGCCTGATGAATCACAAGTGCGAGAGAATCCAGAATTTCTCACACCTGTTGTGTTTGGCCAGTTGCAACGTATTTTAAGCATGATTAATTTTTAATCACCTATTCCTGCCAAATGCTGTAGCATCTCTGTTACCCCTAACTGATCTACTAAAATGATCTGATGAGTCCTCATCCAAAAGACTTTGGAAGATGATGCTGTGCGTGCTTCAACAATGTGAAGACTGCACTTGCCACGATGCTTGTATATCTAAAGCTCAAAGTTGTGCTCTCTCTTACCCATAGATGCATCTGTCAGTGCTGTGGGAGCAGTGTTAGGACAATGAGTCTGTGGGCAATTGGAAATTGACATTTTTTTTCAGCCAAACTGACAATACATCTGGCAACGTTTTGTATATTTGGTGAAGAATTCTTGGCCATCTATTTCACAGAGCAACATTTCCGTTTTTTATTAGAAGGTCATCATTTCACAATCTATACAGACCACCAGCCTCTTATGCATACTGCAGGCACAAGCACACATCTCTGCTTGCTCAGAGAGAGATTTAGCACTTGGACTTCATCCTACAATTTTCATTGGACATACAGCATAATCTGAGGAAAAGCAAAACCCGTGGCTGATACCCTGTCCAGGTGTGACATTGATGCCTTACATACAACTACTTCCATCGATTTCACCACCATAACTCATGCACAGCACATTGATTCCAATCTCATCCGGTATCGCCAGATCAACACTGGTCTCCACCTTGGTGAAAAGTTGGTCTGCAATTTTTCCACAGGATGGCCTAGACTTTTGTGCTGATTGGTATGAGACAGGAGGTTTTTGAGTGTCTTCACAATCTATCACATCCTGGCTTCACGTTAAACAAGATGTTCAATTATGGGCAAGGACCTGCTTGCCATGTCAACACTCTAAAGTCTCCAGACTCATGATATCTAAACTAGGGGCTTTTGTTATTCTGGATTCCAGTTTCCACCATGTGCACCTAGACTTGGTAGACCCGCTTCCGTCATCTCGGAGATGTACTTATCTGGACTACCAGGTGGCAGGACACCATTGTTATCACTGACATCTTGGTGGAGACGGCCAC
Organism: Narcine bancroftii; assembly: GCF_036971445.1. Lineage (NCBI taxonomy): Eukaryota > Metazoa > Chordata > Chondrichthyes > Torpediniformes > Narcinidae > Narcine > Narcine bancroftii. The sequence goes on from NC_091469.1 coordinate 344,117,486, forward strand.
TAGGGTTTTTGTGGACCGTTAGGTTCCATCTTTCGGTGTTCCAGTCACTATCAACAATGGATCAAGGGACTTAGTTTGAGTTGGTGTTGTTCCAAGCTCTCATTGATATTCTGGGTACTACCTGTATTCACTATCTGCAGGCCAATGACCTCATTTAAGCATCTCCATCGACAATTGAAGGCAGCATTAACAGTAGGTGGTGATGCATCTATGTGTAGTGAACGTTTGTCCATGTTCTTCTTGGAGTGCGTACTACTGTCAAGGCAGATTATGGATGTTCAGCGGAAAATCTAATATATGGCACTATTTTAACCTTGTCAGGTGAATTTGTGAATCTGAGTCCAAACACAATGCCCTACAATCTGGTGATGTTGATTGTCTTCAGGAAAACTTGAGATTACTCCAACCTACCCTAAGCAGCAGGCGTAACCTGCAGTGTTGGTGCTGAATGAGTTACAACGCTGTACTCATTGGTTCGTCCGGCATGATGCTGTTCACAAACCACTTCAGCCCATTTATGATGATCCTTTTCAGGTCATACGACACTGCCCAAAGGCTTTTGCGATTGACAGGAATCACCACATTCACCCCCCCCCTTAAAAAAATGTTATCTCCCTCCCCCCACTGTCCTCCTTCCCTTGTTTGTAAGTTCATAAGTCCAAAATTTTTTTGTGGCTTCCGTTGCCTTCTGGACCTCCTAGGTATTGGTATAGGGGTGGGGAGTGTGGTCTGCCTTTCGGCCTTTCTTGGTGGAGGTGTGGGAGTGGAAAGTACAATATTGGCCATGTGGCCATGTGGGCTGGTGATCCTCTTGTATGGGATTAGGTCCTGCAATCAAGTATTGGGTGGTGATATTTTGTGGGGCGGTCATACCCAGGTCCTGATTTCTGGGGTGGGTGGTATAGTTCTCTGGGGTGACAAGATGGATGACTGTTCTAGTGACTGCTGCTGTGCTCCTTGTTGGTCGGTAGACATCTGTATTTCCTCTGCGTTGTTCACAAATCCGCCCGGCGCGAGATCCCTGGTGGCCACCGAGTCTTCTCTTCCATCTGGGAATGTGACGCAGGCGTACTGAGGGTTCGCGTGCCTCAACTCCACTTGATCAACCAGCGGGTCCACTTTGTGGGGTCTGCAGTGCTTCCAGAGGAGAACAGGTCCCGGTGTCATCATCCATTTAGGCAGCACGGTGCCCATCGTGGCTTTCCTTGTGAAAGAAAAGATACGGTCATGTGGGGTCATGTTAGTGGCAGTACACAACAAAGAACATGTAGAGTGTAGGGCCCCTGGCAACACTTCTTGCCATCTAGTAACAGGCAAGTCTTTTGCTTTTAAAGTCAAGAGGACCATTTTCCAGATAGTGGCATTTTCCTTTTCGACTTGTCCATTCCCCCTGGGATTCTAACTTGTAGTGTGGCTGGTAGCAATCCCTCTCTCATGCAAGTACTGCTGTTCTTCTGTGCTCATGAATGCAGCACCCCTGTCTGTGTGTATGCAGTTCGGGTACCTAAATATGCTGAAGAAGGGTTGGAGGCATTTTATAACAGTGGCTGCTGATACATCAGAACACAGGATTGCGAAGGGAAACAGGAATATTCATCTATTACGTTTAGGTAATAGACATTTCTATTATTGGATGGAAGCAGGCCTTTAAATTGAGGCTGAGGCGCTCAAAAGGTTTGGTAGCTTTTATCAGAGTGGCTTTGTCGGGCTGGTAAAATTGCGGTTTGCATTCCGCACAGATGGGGCAGCTCTTGTTCACTGACCTCACTTCCTCAACTGAAAATTGGAGGTTTTGGGTTTTAATGAAGTGAAGCAGTCTAGCGACCCCCGGGTGGCCCAGCTCATTGTGCAAGCTCTGCAACTGGGACGTGTGGTTAAGGATGGCACAAGTGCCTCTGGGCACCGCATCCGGGGGCTCATTGAGTCTCCCGGGGTGGTATAGAATGTCGTAGTTAAATGTAGACAATTCTATCTGCCAGCGCAGGATTTTGTCATTCTTAATTCTCCCCCTGTTCTGGTTGTCGAACATAAAATCCACAGACCGTTGGTCCGTGATGAGGGTGAAGTGTTTACATGCCAGATAATGTTGCCAGTGCCTTACTGCTTCCACAATGCTAGGGCCTCCTTCTCTACTGCTGAGTGTCTTACCTCTGACACCTGTAGGGTTCGCGAGAAAAAGGCCACCGGTCGTCTGTCTTGGTTTAGGGTGGCTGCCAGAGCCACATCGGATGCATCCATTTCTACTTGAAATGGGATTGACTCATCTATGAACCTCATGGTAGCTTTAGCGATATGGTCCCTAATGTCCCTGAATGCTCTGGTGATTGCTGGGCACAGTGGGAAAACTAAGTGGCTGGGCCCTGTCGGCGTAGTTGGGGACTGTTGGGCGTAGTAAATGAACAGTCGTAAACACCTTTTTAGTGCTTTCAGTGTGTGTGCACTGGGAGGTCTAGGAGAGGGCACACACAGGTTGGGGCAGGGCTGATTTCCCCGTTCTGCACTATGTAGCCCAGGATTGGCAATTTCCTGGCACTAAAGACGCATCTGTCCCTGTTGTATGTTAGGTCCCTTTCCTTGGCTGCCTGGAAGAAGTCGTGTCATGATCCATGATCCTCCTGTGTGTGGCCACAGATTGTCACATTGTCTAAGTAGGGGAACACCGCTTTCAGTTGAAACTCATCTACTATTCGGTCCTTTTCTCTCTGAAACAGGGACACTCCATTGGTGACACCAAAGGGGAGTTTCAGAAATTGATACAGCCTGTTGTTTGACTCAAATGCTGTCTAAATGCGATCGCTGTTTCTATTGGGCAATTGGTGGTATGCTGCCTTCAGGTTTATGGCAGAGAACACCTTATACTGCGCAATGTTGTTGACCATGTCTTCTATGCGTGGCAGGGGTTAGGCATCTAGTTTTGTAAATTTGTTGATTGTCTGGCTGTAATCCACTGCCATGTGTAATTTTTCTCCTGACATTACTACAACCACCTGGGCTCTCCAGGGGCTGGTGCTCTGCTCTATGATGCCCTCCTGTAGTAGCCTGTGGTCCTAATGAAGGCTCTGTCCCTCGGGCTCTACCTCCTGCTCTTTGTGGCTATTGGTGGGTCAGGTGTGTGAACAGCGGAGGGGGTTCTTTGTTCAGGACAGACAGGCTGCAGTGTTGTTTCTTCGTAAGGCGTAGTGGGGGGTGACTCACGTTCTGCACTATTGTAATGCTTTCAAACTGGCACTGAAAATCTAACCCCAATAGTACCGAGGCACAGAGGTGAGGGAGTACTAGTAATTTGAACCCTTTGTATTTTGTGCCCTGGATTTCTAGAGTAACCCTGCAAAACTGTTTTACCTCAGCCGCAAGGCTGCTGGCTGCTAACAGGATCTGGTGCTCACTCAGGCATATGGGGAGGACAAGGCGGATGACTAACCCCTGGTCAATAAAACTTTCAGTGCTTCCACTATCTTATTAAGCAATTTACCCTCACGTCATTAATTTTGATGCACACAGTGGCATCAGATAAATTGTGTGGACTCGCCTGATTCTTGCGTAGAGAAGCAAGTCTAGTGTGTCCTTCGTGTCCTTCTATCCAATAGTACTTGGCGTCATATTCATCTCCTGAAGACTGTGTCCTCTACTCTGTAGCATTTATCCAAGATGGCCGGCTGCACATGGCATTGTTCTTCTTCTGTTTGTCTGTGGAGAAAGAAGAGCTTTCCCGCCTCTTATTAGCATGAGAATGGGCCTTGGCTGTGGCCTTGGGGCTTCTGCAGACTTTTGCATAATACCCGCATTTTCCACAGTTGGAACAGACATTTTCTCTGGCAGGGCGGAGGGCTCTGGGGTGCTTTCTTTGTCTGCAGAAAAAGCACTTGGGACCTCAAGGTGCTGCTGCTGCTGTGAATTCCTCTCAGGCAACATATTTTTCTTTTCATGGGGCAAGACAGTCCAGCAGTGTGACATTTGTCCCAGCCCCAGGGTCCTGTGAGAAATCCTCCAATTCTTTCCTGGTGCTTTCTAAAGCTTCTGCAATAGTCTCTGCCTCATCTAGCCCCACCATTCCTTTCTCCAGCAATCGATGTCTCGTCTCAGTGGGCCGTATAACCATATAACCATATCCAAACCAGAACAGGCCAATTTGGCCCTACTAGTCCATGCCGGAACAAATCCCCACCCTCCTAGTCCCACTGACCAGCACCTGGTCCATACCCCTTCAAACCTCTCCCCTCCATGTAATTATCTGGTCTTTCCTTAAATGTAAATAATATCCCTGCTTCAACCACCTCCGCCGAAAGCTTATTCCACATCCCAACCACCCTTTGCATGAAGAAATGTCCCCTCATGTTCCCCTTATAATTTTCCCACTTCAATCTCAAACCATGGCCTCTGGTTTGAATATCCCCCACTCTTAATTGAAAAAGCCTATCCACGCTGACTCTCTCTGTCCCTTTTAAAATCTTGAACACCTCCATCAAATCCCCCCCTCAATCTTCTTTACTCCAGAGAAAAAAGCCCCGGCTGCTCAACCTTTCTCTGTAACTCAAACCCTGACATTCTCGTGAACCTTCTCTGCACTCTCTCTATTTTGTTTATATTCTTCCTATAATTTGGTGACCAAAATTGCACACAGTATTCCAAATTTGGCCTCACCAGTGCTTTGTACAATTTCATCATAACATCCCAACTTTTGAATTCAATACTCTGATTTATGAAGGCCAACATTCCAAATGCCTCTTCACCACTCTATCTACCTGAGTATCAGCTTTGAGGGTACTATTTACCATAACTCCTAAATCCCTTTGTTGCTCTGCACTCTTCAATTGTCTACCATTCAATGTATATGACCTATTTAGATTTGCCTTTCCAAATTGCAACACTTCACACTTATCCATATTAAATTCCATCAGCCATTTCTCAGCCCACTCCTCTAGCTTTCCTATATCTCTTTTTAAGCTACGGTAATCTTCCTCACTGTCCACAATACCACCAATCTTTGTATCATCTGCAAATTTACTTATCCAATTCATCACCCCTTCTTCCAGATCGTTAATATATATAACAAACAATAGTGGACCCAGGACCGATGCCCACAACAATTCTGTCCCTAATAAGGTCCTCCGCATACTCCTGAGCTGATACTGCTTTAATGTTTCAACCTCTCGCCAGGTCTTTCAGAGAGAGTATAAAGTCTCTTGCAGACTCCCCTACTTGTTGTGACCTGGTCATGAGTCTGTACCGGGAGTGGAGTTCACTATGCCCCTTACTGTAATGCCTCTGTAAAGTGCTCATTGCCTCTTGGTAGGACCTGGCATCCTGTATAAGGGAGTAAGGGTGGTCTCCCAGCTGCATTAACAGCAGCATTAATAGCTCTTTATCTGATGCCTCAGCACCCTCCATGTAATTTAGAAAGCATCTCTGCCAGCGGTCGAAGTGTATGTTGGCTCCGGGATTTCTGGGGTCGAGCTCCGGCCTGTCTGGTGGCAGTACATGGCTAAGCCGCAGTTTCTGGTCCCTTAGGTAATGTGAGGGCACCCTGGGGGTTGTTCCCAGTCTCCACGTGATCTCTGGGTCTAGGTGTAGTAAGGGCGGACCCTGGGGTACTGGGAGCTGCTGGTAGAGCCTCTGTGGGGCTTGTGTCTGCTGGAGGAGTAACGTGGGTGCTTGGGGCTGTTGGCTGAGTCTCTGGCTTTGGGACATTTGCAGCGGGCTTAGGGGGAGATCCCAGTGGTAGCATCAGGTCTCCGTAGTACTGGGGAAACTGCTGCTGGGGGAGTGATGGTAGCGGTGTCTGCTTTCCCTGGCTCTGTAGTGGTCAAGAATTCTTTGGATCACAGTCCAATCTCACTGGTTGCAGGCAAGTTAGCATTAACAAAGTTCACTAGTCTTTGGTGCTTAACAGGCAAATGGTTACCATTCAGGAGCATTCTTGCTGGTTTTCAGAGAGTGATTCCTCTTCCAGGATATCCGCAACTGATTCCTTCTCAATCAGTCTTGCTGACGAAACCTGCCGCCTTCAGGGTTCTCCAGATGATCCTCTTTCTTTCAGACAGACAGCCTTCTCCTTTTGACAGACAGTCTTCCAAAAGTTTGCCAGATTTGTCCTTCTGGAACTGATTTCTGTCTCCTCTCTCTCTGTTTCACACCCTCCCTCTCTGAGAGCAAAACTGTTCTCTCCCTGCCTACAAAATTCACATGCTCTCCCAGGCAAGCTCTATGCTGATACTTTGTTGCTCATTTGCAAAAAGCATTCTGCAAAAGTCCTGCAAAAATTCTGTGATTTAAAATGTGTGTGTGCAAGCTGCTCTAGTAATTCCTCCCAATCCACCTCAAAATACTCTGTCACAATTGGGGACTCATTGGATAGACAAGTGGATAAGAAATTCTGTCAGCAAGATTGAGGCTCCTGCATGGTATGTTGCCTCCCAGGTGCCAGGGTCAGGGACATCTCTGATTGAGTTCATAGCTTTCCAGAGGGGGAGGGCGAGCAGCCAGATGTCATGGCCCATGTGGGAACTAATGACATAGACAGGAGTAGTGATGAGGTCCTGAGGAGGGAATATAAAGAGTTAGGAAGTAAGCTAAAAGTAGGACCTCAAGGTTGGTAATCTCAGGATTGCTACCTGTACCACATGCTAGTGGGTAAGAACGTAAAGTTGTGGTAGATGTATGTGTGGCTGAAGAGTTGATGTCAGAGGCAGGGATTCAGTTTTGTGGATTATTGGGATCTTTTCTAGAGAATGTCTGACCTGTACAGAAAGGACAAGCTGCACTGGAAGGTGACCAATATCCGAGCAGGCAGGTTTGCTAGAGCTGTTGGGGAGGGTTTGAACTAGTTTGGCAGGGGGATGGGAATCAATGTGAGTGCAGAGATATGGGGAGAAGGACAAAATAATGATACTGTATGCTGTGAGTTGGCGAGGAAGGACAGGCAAGGGACAAAACATAAAGGTAGCCAGTTAGGGGGTTTGAAATGTGTCTATTTCAATGCTAGGAGTATTAGGAATAAAGGGGATGTAGTTAGAACATGGATCAGAACTTGGAACAACGATGTTGTGAAACTTGGTTGGAGGAAGGGCAAGATTGGCTGATCCAGGTACCTGCGTTCAGCTGTTTTATAAAAGGATGAGAGATAGACAAGAAGTGGTGGAGGTGGGGGGGGGGGGAGTAGCAGTACTGATCAGGGTTAGTATCATAGCTATAGAAAGGGGGACACTGCAGAGAGAGTGCCCACGGAATCAGTGCGGGTGGAAGACAGAAATAGAAGAGAGCTATCACTGTGCTGGGAGAAGACTATAGGCCCCCAATAGCCCTTGGGACACTAAGGAGCACATAAGTGGGCAGCTTTTGGAAAGGTGCAAGAAATCCAGGGTTGTACTTATGGTTGATTTCGATTTCCCTACAATTGATAGCCACCTATTGACTGCAAGAGGAATATATGGGGCTGAATTTGTCAGGATTCCAGACATAATATTTGGAATGGCCAATTAGAGGAGAGGTCACATTGGATCTGATTCTGGGGAATGAACCTGGTCAGGTGGTGGACCTCTCGGTGGGGGAGCATTTTAGTGAGAGTGACCATAACTCCCTTAGCTTCAACATAGCTATGGAAAAGGATATAAACAGTCAAACCTGGAAGTGCTTAACTGGAGAAAGGCCAATTATCAATCACTGAGGCAGGAACTAGCGAGAATAAATTGGAACAATATGTTTAAGGGTGAAAGCACAGAAGTAATGTGGAAGAAGTTTAGGAACCATTTGAGCAGAGATCAAGATAGGTTTGTTCCAGTGGGACAAGGAAAAGGAGAATCCTAGCTGATGAAACAGCTCAGGCAATAGGTCAAGATGAAGAAGGAAATATACATTAGATATAGAGAGCAAGAAACACAAAGGGCTCATTAGAAGTTTATAGTAGCCAGGAAATAGCTTAAGAAAGGAATTAGGAGAGCACGAAGCGGGCATGAGAAGGCTTTGGCAAGTAGAAATAAGGAGACCACAAGGTGTTCTATGTGTATGTGAAGAACAGAAGGACGATGAGAATGAAGGTGGGGCTGGTAAAGGATAAGGGAGGCAACATGTGCCTGGAGGTGGAGGAGGTTGGGGAAGTCCTAAATGAATACTTTGTGTCAGTATTCACAAGAGAAAAGGACCTTGATTACTGTAAGTTGAAACTGAACAGAACTGTGTGCTGGACAATGTGGAGATTAAGTGGAAGTATTTGATCTTCTTAAAAACATTAAGATTGATAAGTCCCCGGGGCTGGACACAATATACCACAGGCTGCTGTGGGAAGTGAGAGAGAAGATAACTGGGGCAGTAGCTATGATCTTAGAAACCTCCTTGGCTGCAGGGGAGGTGCCAGTGGATTGGAGAATAGCAAATATAGTCTCCTTGTTTTATTAAAAACAGGTTATAGGAAAAATCCTGGGGATTATAGACCAGTGAGTCTTACATCAGTGGATTCTTAAGAATAGGATCTATGAGCATTTAGAGAAGTATAGTCTACTGAAGGATAGTCAGCATGGCTTTGTGACGGGAAGGTCATGCCTCACGAGTTTAATTGAGTTTTTGAGGAGGTAACAAACGAAATTGATGAAGGTAGGGTGGTAGATGTGGTCTACATCGATCTTGGCAAGGCATTTGACAAGGTCCCCCATGAGAGATTCATCCTGAAAGTCGTGAGTCATGGGATCAGTGGAAAATTAACTGTATGTATAAATAATTGGATTGTAGGAAGAAAGCAGAGACTAGTTGTGGAAGTCAAGTTTTTTGCCTGGAGGTCGGTGACTAGTGGAGGGGCCACCAGGATCTGTTCTAGAATCCCTGTTCTTTGTGATTTTTATAAATGACCTGGATAAGAGGCAGATGGATGGGTCAGTATGTTTGCAGATGACACAAAGGTTAAAGGAGTTGTGGATGGGGCTGAAGGTTGTCAAAGGTTACAAGAGGATATAGACAGGTTGCAGAGAGGAACAGAAAAATGGCAGATGGATTTCAATCTGGATAAATGTGAGGCGATCCATTTTGGAAGCATTAACCAGAAGGCTGAGCCCAGGGTGAACAGAGGGAATTGGGGTTGCAAATTCATACATCCCTAAAGGTCACTGCACAAATTGATAAGATAGTTAAGAAGGCCCATGGGCTGCTTGGATTCCTTAATAGGGGGATTGAATTCAGGAGTAGAAAGGTCACATTACAACTCAGCAAATCTCTGGTAAGAACATAGTTAGAGTATTTTGTTCAGTTCTGGTCACCTCATTATAGGAAGAATGTGGAAGCTATTAAGAGGATGCAGAGGGGATTTACCAGTATATTGCCTGGATTGGAAAATAAAAGTCTTATGAGGCAATGTTAGCAGAACTGGGACTTTTCTCTTTGGATCTTAAAAGGATAAGAGGAGACTTGATTGAGGACTACAAGATTATGAGAGGCATAGATAGAGTGAACAGCCAGCACCTGTTTCATAGAGCAGGATCAGCATATGCCAGATGATGTATGTACAAAGTGATGGGAGGAAAGTTCAGGGGAGACATCAGGGGTAAGTTTTTTTTTGTCTTTTTTTTTCCCCACAGATAGCTGTGGGTCCCTAAAATGCCTTGCTGAGGATGGTGGTGGAAACTAAAACATGGGGGCATTTAAGAAATTCTTAGACACATAGATGAAAGAAAAATAGAGGGTTATGGGACAGGGATGGTTTAGTACTTTTTTAAAAGCAAGGGATTTTAGGGACTTGCATTGTGCTGTATTGTTCTATGTTCTATGCTGTTTCTACTGGTATTTTGAGAAAGAGAATTCCAATGAATTTCAACCTTTTTTAGGGAATGAAAATGACCCTCATCACTGTAAATAAGCAATGCCTAATCTTGAGACAGTGCTACCTTGTTCTAGATTTGCCCAGAAGAGCCCTTAAAATCATGTACCGAATATTCCATTCTATAGGACGATCTTCAAAACTTAAAATTTTCACCTTAAATTCAGGGTCATTCCATACAAAAGAGACGAAAATTCTTATCTTGAAAATTAAGTTGCAACAGTCCTGCCATCTTCCTGCTGGTGCTGATGCAATCTCACACATGACCCATTAGTTTTTTGTGATGTCTCAGCATCCTCCACGGGGTCCATCTGCCTGGGCTGACTTCTGTCGGCTCTGTACAGGCTTTAAACGGGCTGTTACAGGAGCTGACAGTGGTTTATTTAAAATATCCAAATAAAATTTGTCTTTAAATGATAATTTGTTATTAAAATATTGTGATTTGCTTTCAACAGCATCCAATGGTCAGTGGTAAGTGCCAGGTTTCAGGGTGTGTCATCTTATTTGAAGGATATTGCTCAAAACCATTATTTTAGGTGAAAATTCCGAGTGTTTTATATATATTTATACCATATATGGTAATGTTTTATTTGCTGAATAGCCTGAAATTGTATAGAGGTACTTTCTGACCTATGTGACTTACCCTCATCCAAATACGACCAAATTTATTAATAAAATTTAACAGGGATTCACATCGTACAAGAGCCAAAAATGTAAATATTTACTTTGTTAGTCTGTGTTCTGGGGTCCATCAGCTGGGCACAGCCATCTTGATTCCTGTGTGCATGATCGAGTATTCAGTTGGCGCATGCACATTGAGTTCACATATTGGAGATCAGTTGCACATGCTTCAGAGTTAAGCACCCTGACACTATTGAACTTGTGCCTTTAAACCACTGTGCATGCACCAACTAAAGGCTCACGCATGCGAACAGGAATCAAGATGGCTGTGCCCAGCCTATGAACCCTGGGACATCAACTAACAAAGCAAGTATGCACATTTTGGTTCCTACATGCCCTGTATCCCTGTTATAGTTTGTCAAATACAACATTTGATTTAAAAGTTTGCTGTAAGGCTTTGGTACTACACACACGCGAGCAATATTCCAACATGTTCATTTCGAGATACTTCAGTCCTGATCGAGGAGTACCTGTATTGGGATTGTTAATATTTTAATAAGTAAATGTAAAACTTATGTATTAATAATACATTATGTTATTATTCAGACACTTGCATTGATGTAATTTTAAGTTTTGGGGATTTTAAATCCAAGAGTTTTGAACTATGGAAGGCAACAGATGCTTTTAGATTGAAGTAAGTGGGCAAGGCCTATTCAAATTATCAATATTTGTTTTGCAAAACATTTTACCAGAAAATAATCCCAATATTATGTTGATTTTAATATTATTTTCAAAAGCAAGAGTAGTATCAGGCTACCTGACAGTGGGCAGGAAGTCATATTAAAAGATCTTCTTTGGCTTGGCTTCGTGGACGAAGATTTCTGGAGGGGGTAAATGTCCACGTCAGCTGCAGGCTCGTTTGTGGCTGACAAGTCCGATGCGGGACAGGCAGACATGGTTGCAGCGATTGCAGGGGAAAATTGGTTGGTTGGAGTTGGGTGTTGGGTTTTTCCTCCTTTGCCTTTTGTCAGTGAGGTGGGCTCCTCCTTCAAAGGAGGTTGCTGCCCGCCAAACTGTGAGGCGCCAAGATGCACGGTTTGAGGCGATATCAGCCCACTGGCGGTGGTCAATGTGGCAGGCACCAAGAGATTTGTTTAGGCAGTCCTTGTACCTTTTCTTTGGTGCACCTCTGACACGGTGGCCAGTGGAGAGCTCGCCATATAACACGATCTTGGGAAGGCGATGGTCCTCCATTCTGGAGACGTGACCCACCCAGCGCAGCTGGATCTTCAGCAGCGTGGACTCGATGCTGTCGACCTCTGCCATCTCGAGTACTTCGACGTTAGGGATGAAAGCGCTCCAATGAATGCTGAGGATGGAGCGGAGATAACGCTGGTGGAAGCGTTCTAGGAGCCGTAGGTGATGCCGGTAGAGGACCCATGATTCGGAGCCGAACAGGAGTGTGGGTATGACAACGGCTCTGTATACGCTTATCTTTGTGAGGTTTTTCAGTTGGTTGTTTTTCCAGACTCTTTTGTGTAGTCTTCCAAAGGTGCTATTTGCCTTGGCGAGTCTTTGTCTATCTCGTTGTCAATACTTGCATCTGATGAAATAGTGCAGCCGAGATAGGTAAATTGGTTGACTGTTTTGAGTTTTGTGTGCCCGATGGAGATGTGGGGGGGCTGGTACTCATGGTGGAGAGCTGGCTGATGGAAGACCTCAGTTTTCTTCAGGCTGACTTCCAGGCCAAACATTTTGGCAGTTTCCGCAAAACAGGACGTCAAGCCGTTCAGAGCCAGCTCTTCAGCGCTTGACGTCCTGTATTAAAAGATAGGTTGTCGAATAATCACTGTGGTGCACTGTTAGCCAGAATCAGACACACACAATGATAAAGACTGTACAACAGGCTTTAATCCACAATGACTTCCACAGAGCCAGGCTGGGTGTGGCTGCAGCAACTCTGAGTGAGGCCTCAGGAAGCCGGCGCAGGTTTATATCCCGGAGGGAGATTGAAATCCGACCGGTAGGGCTTGATCCATTCAGACCAACTGATTGACTGATCTCCCCCTAAGCCCGCTGCAAACATCCCAAAGCCAGATTGGCTGATGTGGTGCCACGCGGAGGGGTGGCCAGGGGGACCGGGGTCGACATATGTGGATCGTATTGGATGGGTGGGTGGGTGGGTTCATCTCCTAAGGCTGAAGCGGGGCTCTGGTGGTCAATGAGGTCCTGCGTTCCCCATACCTGCCTGGGGACGGGGATGTATGCCCGGTCAACGTCATCCTGGGTTGGAGGGTGGCGTGTGTGGTGGATGTTCCTGTTGGTGCCAGGTCCCTGGTTGAGACAGTGTCCTCCCTGCCACTGCTGAACCTAATGTAAGTGTAGTTATGGTTTGCATGAAGGAGGTAAACCTGCTCTACAAGGGCTTCGGCCTTGTGTGTCTGTACATGCTTACGCAGAAGCAACGGTCCCGGAGACGTGAGCCATGCTGGGAATGACATTCCAGTTTCTGAACTCCTGGGGAACGAGAACAGACTTTCGTGAGGGGTCTCGTTGGTAGTTGTGCACAGCAGTGACCGAATGGCATGGAGTCCCTCGGCCCACCCTTTTGACCTGAGAGCCAGGAGGACTGCCTTCCAGACCACCCCATTCTCGTGTTCCACTTGCCCATTGCCTCTCGCATTATAGCTTGTCGTGCGACTGGTCGCAATGCCCCTCGCTGTCAGGTACTGGCGCAGCACGTTGCTCAAGAAACTAGACCCCCAGTCACTGTGGATAAAGGCGGGGTAGCCAAACATGGTGAAAATCTGCCCCAAGGCCCTGATGACGGTGGCCGTGGAGGTGTTCGGATAAGGGATGACGAAAGGGAAGCGTGAGTACTTGTCCACTACCGTGAGGAAGTAGACATTTCGGTTCATGGCCCTTTGAAGTCCATGACGAGAAGCTCGAAAGGCCAAGTAGCCTTTACAATGTGGGCCTGGAGGGGGACAGAAGAAGCGGGGTTTACACTCCGCACAGACCTGACAGGCCTTGGTCATGTCCCTGATGTCCCTGATGGTGTACGACAGATTTCGGGACTTAGCGAAATGGTACAACCGGGTGACGTCTGGATGGCAGAGGGACCCATGTAATACCTGCAACCTGTCATCATGCAGGTGTGAGAGAGAGCATCAGGGGAGTTGTTAAACTTCTTGGGGCGGTACTGGATGTCATGGCTGTAGGATGCCAGCTCGACTCTCCAGCGCAGGATCTTGTCGTTCTTGATCTTGCTCTTGTGCGTAGTGTTAAACATGAACGCCACGGCCCGCTGGTCCATGAGGAGGGTGAATCTCCTGCCGGCCAGGTAGTGGTGCCAGTGGCGGACCACTTCCACAATCGCCTGGGTCTCCTTTTTAATGGCGGAGTGCCCTAGCTTAGAGCTGTGGAGGGTCCAGGAGAAGAAGGCGATGAGGCGCCAGCACCCTTGGTTGAGGGTAGCAACAAGGTCAACCTCGGAGCCATTTCTCTCCACCTGGAAGGGGGAGTCCTCATCCACAGACTGCATCGTGGTGTCCGCCTGATGTCCATAGCGGACAATGTCTTGCCTGATGCAGGTGAAGGCTGCCAGCACCTCAGGTGGGAGGGGAAAAGTTGTAGCTTGGCCCAGTGGGCGGACATTGTCCGAGAAATGAGGGACCCACTGCAAGTAATAAGAGAACAGGCCCAGGCACCTGCGGAGGGCCTTTAGCATGGGGGGAGGGATAACTCTATTAATGGGCGCAACCTTTCCGGATCTGGGCCAACGAATCCATGGGCCACGATGTACCCCAGGATGGTGAGGTGGGTGATGCTGAACACACACTTCTCTTTGTTGTAAGTGAGGTTTAGCTCCGTGGCCGTCTGGAGGAATTTTTCTAGGTTAGCATCATGGTCCTGCTGGTCACGGCTGCAGATAGTGATGTTATCCAGATATAGGAATGTCACCTTCAGCTTGTGCCAGTCTACCATGCGATCCATCTCCCACTGGAAGATGGAGTCCCCGTTCGTGACCCCAAACGGAACCTGGTGGAACTGGTACAGGCGCCTGTCCGCCTCAAAGGCGGTGTAGGGCTTATCCTTTGGGTGGATAGGGATTTGGTGATATGCCAACTTCAGGTCAATTGTGGAGAAAACCCGGTAGTGGGCTATCTCATTGACCATGTCGGCGATCCTCGGCAGGGGGTAGGCAATCAGCTGGGTGTTCCAATTAATGGTTTAGCTGTAATCCATGACCAACCTCGGCTTACTTCCCCCCCCTTTGACCACCAGGACTTGGGCTCTCCAAGGGCTGTTAATGGGCTCTATATCGCCTTACGCCAGGGGTTGCTGCATCTCCGCCTTGATGAAGTCCCTGTCTGCAGCACAATAGCACCTACTTCTGGCAGCGATCAGCTTGCAGCCTAGTGCAAGAGGTGGAAAGAGCACCGGTGGGGTGATGCACAATGTGGAGAGGCCGCAGGTTGGCAAGGGCTGGTAGGTTGGCGTGCTGTGCAATGTGAGTGGAGGTTGGGGCCCCCCGAAGGCAAGGATGACACTCTGCAGGTTGCACTGGAAATCCAGGCCCAGGAGGAGTGCTGCGCAGAGTTTGGGCATGACCAGGACCCTGAATCCTGTGTAAGTCTCCCTTCCCACCCTTATATCGACCGAGCAGTGCCCAAGGGTACCAACAGTCTTATCCTTGGCAGCGAGGGTGATCGAGCAGGTGGTGGGGAGGACCTTCAAGCTTAGGGAGTGGGCCACATTTGGGAGAATGAAGCTCTCGTTGCTGCCACTGTCCAACAGGTACTTTGTTACCTGTCCGTTGACTCGCATGTCTATCATCGAGCACCTGAGATTGTGAGGGATGTCCCTGGTCAGTGTGGTGGTGGGCAGACCATCTTGGAGCCGGAGTCGTCTCTATCCGGAGGGATGGGGAGCGTCGGTAGGGCGGCCCGGTCATTGCTCGTGTTGACCACGTTACCATCGTTCACTGGGTGCAGCAGTTGATGGCACCTGGAGGCATGGGCAGTGTCGGTAGGGCAGCCTGGTCATCGCCCGTGTTGACCACGTCATTCTCAACGTCGTCGGGGGCCCTCCGTGTCGGGCACTCCCTGGCCCAAGATGGCTGCGGCACGTCGAAGGCCGCTGGGTCTGGCCTCCTTACACAGCCATGTCCGCTGCACCGGGGTAAGTGACATCATCATGGCTGGCAGCAGTGATGTCGTTACGTCAGCCAGAAGTGACATCACGCCATGAGCCGGAAGTAACATTGCTGTAGCTCTCAGTGAGCGACGCTGGCGAGGGTGGGGTCTGGTGCAGATGCTCGGGGCACACGTTGTGGTGGTCGCTGGTGGGGCCGGATGTTGCGCAGTCAAAGTTGGGGAAGGGGGAAGTCATCGCGGGGACAATGGCTTCGCCCGGCACGCGCACGTGGGGGATCCGCGGGAGAGGTGGGGAGGTCATAGAGGGCCGCTGAGCTGCCGGCAGGTTTAGAGAGGCACACTTGCAAAGTGGCCTTTCTTGCCGCATTGGGAACAATACTAGTTCCTAGCTGGGCAGTTATGGCGCGATCGTCAATCTGACACACACCAGGTCTCACAGTACTTTTAGGGGTACCGGGCGCCTGCCGCAGTGATGTTTTCCTCCCCAGCTCGGCCAGGGTCTGCAGCTGCAATGTGAGAGGGCCATGAGGGAGCCTGGGGGAACCTGGAATCGAAGGCTTCGACGTGCAGGGCTGCTGGTTCCAGGGTTTGGACCACTTCCACAGTCCTGGTTAGGACATAGATGTTGTCTTACAGCAGCTTTTGCCGGATGGCCCTCGAGCATAGCCCTCAGACAAAGGCATCCTGAATCAGCCTTTCGACCTCCTCTGCACCTACCCTGGGTTTAGCCAGACACGGTCGGGTCAACTCTCGCAAGTGTCCCAGGTAAGACTCAGCCGTCTCCCCGGGTTGCTGGGCTAGGGTGTTGAGGAGGTACCTTGCACAGACCACATTCATGGGGGGATTGTACAAGTTTTCGAGAGTGTCCATTGCGCTCTTGTACGTGGAGCAGCCTTTGATTACCTGGAAGGCGCAGGGACCCAGCTTTGATCAGAGTAGGACCAACTTCTTCCGATTGGAGTCCAGGATATCGCCCTCGTATGCCTCGATGATTGCCTCGACCATGTGCTGCCAGACCTCGAAGCGTGCCTGGGCTTCTGGGTGGCATGGGTCTACCTCAAGGCTTCCTGCGCACAGGAGTTTTTCCATAGCTGTCGTGAGAAAATTTTGTGGATTAAATTGTGGTGCACTGTTAGCCAGAATCAGACACACACAAAGATAAAGACTGTACAACAGGCTTTAATCCACAAAGACTTCCACAGAGCCAGGCTGGCTGTGGCTGCAGCAACTCTGAGTAAGGCCTCAGGAGGCTGGCGCATGCTTATATTCCGAAGGGTGATTGACACCTGATCGGGTGGGGTTTGATCCATTCAGGCCGACTGATTGACAGCTGGCCAGGTGTTGTCCTGTCCCCTTACACTCCTGCAGGTACAGAGGTTGCCCCCTGCAGTAGGCCGCTGGTGTACCACAATCACATATATGCAAGAATTATTTTCTATGTCAGGGGTGGCTAAACCGTGGCTCACATCTGACTCCTTGACATATAATGTGCGGCTTTCGGTAATATGTTGGCTGAGACTATCGGAGCCCCCGATTGTCCCACCGCAATCTCTCGCCTAGGCCCCACTGCCCTCCCATCCGAGCTCCCAATGCCCTAAACTCAGATTTACCACATGGTCCTGGCCAAATGCCCGCCCATCCAATCTCCTGATGGCCTGAATGCTGTTATGAAATCTGTCCTTGAAATTGTCAATTTCATACACTTAAAATGGGAAGATGCACCACATAATCATATAACACTATAACAATTGCAACATCGAAACAAGCCAACATGGCCCTTCTAGTCCAAGCCGAACACTTTCTCCCACCTAATCCCACTGACCTACACTCAACCCATAATCCTCCATTCCTTTCCCATCCATATACATATCCAACTTCTCCTTGAATGTTAATATTGAGCCTGGCTCTGCCACTTCATCTGGAAGCTCATTCCACACACTCACCACTCTCTGAGTAAAGATTTTCCTCTCATGTTTCCTCTAAACTTTTGCCCCTAACTCTCAACTCTTGTCCTCTCATTTGTATCTCCCCCTTTCTTAAAGGAAAAAAACTTCTCCACATCAACTCAATCTATATGCCTAATAATTTTAAATACCTCAATCAAATTCCCTCTCAGCCTTCTACACTCCAAAGAATAAACCTTTCCCTATAACTTAGGCCCTGTAATCCCAGCAACATTCGAGTAAATCTTCTCTGCACTCTCTCCAATTTATTATCTTTCCCATATTTTGGTGACTAAAACTGTATACAATACTCCAAATTTGGCCTCACCAATGTCTTGTACAATTTTAAATAACATCCCAACTCCTATACTCATTGTTCAGATTTGTAAAGAATGACAGTTCAAACCCTTTCTGTCCTTTGTTGCATGACAATAATTTAGTGAATGGTATGTCTATGAAGTGAACAGTTGAAATGGAACCTTGATTGAAACAGACTAATCATTCAGGTGTGTGAACAAATAAAAGGTGCAGGAAATGAAAACAACAGACGGTGATCCTGGTGGGAAGTCCACCACCTTCATTCCACCTCTGTAGCTGCCTCTAACACGAAAAAAAAACTTTGTATTTTTGCTTTTTTTTTTAAGTTAGAGTCTGTTTGTAGATTTACCATGTCCCCTGCTATTAATATGATATTTGATGTATTTCCCAAACTCACATACCAGAAGGGCAGGTGTAGCGGCTTGTGTTGTGATGTGAGCCAATTAAAGATGAGACAATTAACTTCTGAATATGAAAGAAAACTATCCTGAGGTTGTTGTGTGGACAGATTTGCTACTTTGTCTGGCATATGAAGGACAGACAGCTTGTGCAAATTGCATGTTCAGAATTTTCTCCATTCACTTCATACCTGCCAGCAGGCTATTTCAAATGACATTGTTTATTAACTAATGACATTTTGCCACAATCCCATCTGTTTTCAAAAGGAAATCTTTTTTTTCCTTTGACATCCAGCAGCTTACCAAAGAACTGCATGAAAATTTGATATTTGATCATAACTGCCCACAATCTTTCAACTTTGGACATTATATATATATATATATATATTTGTCTTTGGCTTGACTTCGCGGACGAAGATTTATGGAGGGGTATGTCCACATTTGCTGCAGGCTCATTGGTAACTGACAAGTCCAATGCGGGACAGGCAGGCACGGTTGCAGCGGTTGCAAGGGAAAATTGGTTGGTTGGGGTTGGGTGTTGGGTTTTTCCTCCTTTGTCTTTTGTCAGTGAGGTCTTCTTCAAAGGAGGTTGCTGCCCGCCAAACTGTGAGGTGCCAAGATGCACGGTTGGAGGCAAGATCAGCCCACTGGCGGTGGTCAATGTGGCAGGCACCAAGAGATTTCTTTAAGCAGTCCTTGTACCTCTTCTTTGGTGCACCTCTGTCTCGGTGACCAGTGGAGAGCTCGCCATAGAACACGATCTTGGGAAGGCGATGCTCCTCCATTCTGGAGACGTGACCCACCCAGCGCAGTTGGGTCTTCAGCAGCATGGATTCGATGTTTGCGGACTCTGCCACCTCGAGTACTTCGATGTTGGTGATGAAGTCACTCCAATGAATGTTGAGGATGGAGCGGAGACAACGCTGATGGAAGCATTCTAGGAGCCGTAGGTGATGCCGGTAGAGGACCCATGATTCGGAGCCGAACAGGAGTGTGGGTATGACAACGGCTCTGTACACACTGATCTTTGTGTGTTTCTTCAGATGGTTGTTTTTCCAGACTATTTTGTGTAGTCTTGCAAAGGCACTATTTGCCTTGGCGAGTCTGTTGTCTATCTCTTTGTCGATCCTTGCATCAGATGAAATGGTGCAGCCGAGGTAAGTAAACTGGTTGACTGTTTTGAGTTCTGTGTGCCCAATGGAGATGTGGGGTGGCTGGTAGTCATGGTGGGGAGCTGGCTGATGGAGGACCTCAGTTTTCTTCAGGCTGACTTCCAGGCCAAACATTTTGGCAGCTTCCGCAAAACAGGACGTCATGCGCTGGAGAGCTATATATAAATATATATATATATAATATATATATATATATATATATATATATATACACTGCACATAAATTGACACACACACACACTGTGTGTGTACATCTATCTAGATGGATATCCATCTGAATAGATATCCATCTAGATATAGATGTGTATGTATGTATGTATGTATGTACGCCAGTGGGCTGATATCGCCTCAAACCGTGCATCTTGGCGCCTCACAGTTCGGCGGGCAGCAACCTCCTTTGAAGAAGACTGCAGAGCCCCCTCACTGACAAAAGGCAAAGGAGGAAAAACCCAACACCCAACCCCAACCAACCAATTTTCTCCTGCAACCGCTGCAACCGTGTCTGCCTGTCCCGCATTGGACTTGTCAGCCACAAACGAGCCTGCAGCTGACGTGGACATTTACCCCCTCCATAAATCTTCATCCGCGAAGCCAAGCCAAAGAAGAAGATGTATGTATGTAAACACCACTTTATGAAATTAGAGCATTCCTACAGAACCTTTCATAAAACGATTACCATTGATTTCTATAGAAAAAATTTTGCAGAGTTGTTACCAAACAAAAATATGATGCTGAATAACAGAAGGAGCCATTACTGGGATGGACGGCTAAAAGCTTGACCAAAGAGGCAATACTTCATGAAATGGAATACAGGATACAAGAAGCAGTAGAGAGAGGTAAAGTTTAGTGAGGGAGTTCTCAAGCTCAGGGGTAAACCAATTTAAGTTTATGCTTGCTTGAGAGTGCATGGCCAATCTAATCTGTCCCATTCCTTGCATTATTTCCTCCTTCATCTATCTATCTATCTATCTATCTATCTATCAGTTTCCTGGTGGAACCAACAATTGAATTTGCTCACATGGCTACTTCAGTGAATTCCAAATTACAACTGTTTGATATGGCAAAAGGTGATTCCTCATGTCTTCCTTGGCCTTCTTGTTAATAATTTTGAATGAATGATGCCCCATTCTCCATTCTTCTGCCAATAAAAAAAATGAAATTTCTCTTTTTCATTCTTTATCTATGTGATAGTACAGATTCTATCACCAATGTGTATATGTACATATGTACAGATGGTAGTATAGGATAATTGTGATTGGCTGAGAGTGTAGCCACATCCACTGCCAGATCTTAAAGGATTGCTCCTAGCCAGATCAGGTCATTCTAGACAGGTTGACCTATTTGTGATATGCTCCAGTCTTTTAGTTAATAAAGGCCTTAGTTTGGATCAACAAGTCTTTGGTTCTTTCGACACACATTACAATCTAGACGTCATGATTTTGTTCAGTTACCTCAAAACATGACATAAATACTCTCTTTGGTCACTGAGGCTGTGCCAAGGAACAACCAGAGAACTTATGTTTATAGAGAGGGGAGGAAAGTTCAGTGTAAGTTTAAAAAAAAACACACAATCAGAGGGTAGTGGGTGCCTGGTGTGATTTGCCAGGGGTTGCGGTGGATGCTAGTTGATTAGGGATATTTAAAATATTCTTAGACAGGCACATGAATGCAAATAGAGGGTTATGGGTATTAGGTAGGGAAAGTTTAGATTATTAAGTAGTTTTATATAGGTCAGCACCACATCATGGGCTGAAGAGCCTGTACTGTGCAATAATATTCTGTTCTATTCAGTCATTTTATTCTCCCTGCCTTCCCATACTACCACCTTCTTTACCTTAAGTAGCACAGTCCTAGTTTATCTGGTCTTCCTGTGTAACTGAAGTCTTTCATTCTTTGGGCAAATCTATTTAATCCTTTCTGCGCCATCTCTGAGATTTTTGTATTCTTCTTGTAGATCAGCTACAGAATTGAACACAATTCAATAGCCATAGCTAATGCAATGTGTTGGAACAATTCAAAATATAGAGCTAAAATTATTATGTAAGGACCCTATGAAGTTAAAAATGAAAAATTTCACTTTTAAAATTAGCATTGCTCTAACATTCCATACAAAGTACAAGGGTGCCTGTGCTTTTCAGCATTGCCTGACAAGATTGAAAGCATTGATTTGTTACTGACATCTCAGGTTAATGCTCCTGTTCTGCCAAACAAGACCACTCATATCTCAGCAGTTACCCTCTTAAACACCACAGAAGATGACATCCACTTACAGTAATGTGTTTTTTTTTTCTCAGCAATCTGGGAGACATGCAGTTCAAAATACTGACACTTAGTTCATGAAAATTCTCTGGTATCAGAATCCTGTGGACCACTAGCAAATCCCTTTAAATGGTTCCATATTGTGGGTGGAGTTTGAATGTGCTCTCTGAGTGCAATGACTGAGCAGAGCAAATTGTCTCAATAAGAAAACATGCAATTAATAGCAATATTGTCTGTCCAAGTAGTATTGAAATTAAATAATTTTGTGTGATGGAGAGAGGTATCAAATTTGTGAATTTGGATTGCTATTTGCCTTCCAAGCAAAGACGAAGCTGCCATCCAACTGCCATAGCATACAGGAACAGAGATGTAATGATGAGAATCTATAGGGCACTAGTGAGACCTCACCTGGAGTACTGTGTACAGTTTTGGGGGTCTTATTTGAGAAAGGATGCAGTAACTTTGGAGAGGGTTCAGAGAAGATTTACTAGAATGATACCAGGAATGAAAGGGTTAACACATGAGGAACATTTGTCGGCTCTTGGACTGTACTCATTTGAGTACAGAAGGATGAGGGGGGAACCTCATGGTAGTGATATAATCACCCGCCTACTGCAGGGGGCAACCATTGTACCTGCAGGTAGTTAACCAGGGAGGCTGACTGCACCTGCCAGCTGTCAATTACTGACCCATATAGACTCAAGCTGGCCCTTTCCTAAACCAGTCAGGCACATGGAACCAGAGGCTACACACATATCCGGTGCTTTCTACTTGAAGCTGATTAAAGCCTGTTGAACAGTACCCATAAAGACATTCCAAATGCCCAAAGGCCTGGTCAGAGTAGATGTTACAAAGTTGTTTCCCATGGTAGGAAATTCTAGGACAAGAGGCCACAATTGCAGGATAAAAAAAGGTGTCAATTTAAAACAGAAATGTGGAAACATTTCTATAGCCAGATGATCATGAGTCTGTGGAACCTGTTGCCACAGATGGCAGTGAAAGTGAGGTCATTGTGTGCAATTAAGACAGAGATTGACAGGTATTTGATTAGTTAGGGCATAAAGGGTTCTGGGAGATGGGCAGGGAGTTGTGTGTGGAGGAAATGCGGCACTCTTGCCTGTCTAGAATGTGTGCATTACAGGGGTCATGTGCCCTCCCTCCACCTGGAACATATCCAAAAGTTGCATCACCTGTCACTCAAGGTTGGGCTCCAGCCACTAATTACATCACCTCTCAGTCAAGGTTGGTCTCCAGCCACTAATTACATCACCTGTCAGTCAAGTTGGGCTCCAGCCACTGATTAGTGCACACTTTGTCTTTGGCAAATTCAAATCACTCAAATTAGCACTCTAGCACCAGCACAGAGAGCATTTCTCTCTCTCTCTCTATATCGTGGTGATAGCCCTGGATACTGCTCCATCCCAGGTCACTACTGTAGATGTCGCTTGGAAGGATCGCGGGTAAGGTGTACACTGAGCTATAGTATCGCTAAAGATCAAAATGCTATAGATCAATATTTGCATTGGAGTTACCACTTTCAATGATCAAGGATTCTGGGAATGAATGTATATCCCTGTATAGACTCATTCCCAGAGATGCCTCCCAATGATCAGGGCTCATGGTGTGTTAATAAAAGGTATGTGTGATTGCAAACCCTTGTGTCCAGACTGTGTGAACCCACCAAATCTGATATTTTCTCAACACAATAGAAATGGGGCTTAAGTGATAAGGATCAGCACATGATTAAATGAAAGAGCAGACTCAATGGGCCGATTGGCCTACTTATGCTCATAACTTGTGAACTGAAATCTGATATTTGGCATACAATTTGTGAAGAAAGGCATTTAGTTAATTTTAAGTGGAAAATCATGAGGATTATGTAAATTCCAGGCATCCTATATTCAATAATGTACATTAATATTGCTAATGTGGTCATTTATTGAGTGAAATTATAGATAAAATAAGTGATCATTTTCAATCATAAAGTTTCATTTTAAGAAACACTAAATTTGCTGGGGAACAACTGAAGGAAATGTAATTCAAAGATGCATTGTTTCCCAACTGAATTGTCCATCTGGACAGCTTCAGAGGTTTACTAGGCATGAGGAATGGATCACTGGAGACTCAAGAGTTAAAATAAAAAGAAAATCTGTCCTTGAAATCTCGAATAGAGTTTCAGGTAGAATTAGTGAAGTTACATGTCACAATAGATTAAAGTATAACTGAAACACTTCTTGCAAGCAAGATACAACATGTTGCTGGAAAAATCTATAAGCTGACATGTTTGGAAGAACGGATGAGGAGAGGCATTGCACACAATGGTGTAAAAAGTTTGATAATCTACAAATGGATTGTTTGGACTTCCCATTGCTTTGACACATGCCTTGGGTGCTTTTGGTTTCCATGTTCTCTTTGAACTCAGTGGTAGTACATCCCCTAATTTACATCTACTTCTGGGCATCACATTCAAGGAAGAATCATTTAGTGATTCATGAGAATTGTTTCATGTGCACAGTGATTTTGGTTACATCGGAACACTGGCATACCTGCTTGAAGCAGGAAAGGTAGATGACACTTTGATAGACATTTTTTTTTATATTCATGAAGGCTACAAGTAAAGGAAGATGAACGGATTGCAATGGCCGAAGGTTGATGATCGGTGAGTACAGAGTTAATTTTACCTAATGAAGTGTGAGAATTTGGAATCCACAGGTTCAAAAGTAATATTTAATATGTTGACTAATTACTTGAGGCAAAAATAAACAGGAGGATGAGGTAAATGCCAGAGAATTCATTGAATTGCTCTCTGGGATAGATGAAATCCATCCAGTGGACTGAATAGCCACATTTTAGACTTGTACTAATGATTCTGTAATTGCATGAGCAACATTCATTATTGCAGCTGATAATTTGTCATTATTGGTGCAATGGATAGAAAAAAACTAAATAAATATTTTCCCTAATTTTTTGAACAATCATCTGGAAAGTTGGAGGCCTTAGTACTCTGATTCATGACCTAAGTAGAGATGTACATATGACAGTGAGGTTAGAACTAGATTTAAGGGTAGGTGATCTGCAAAAGGGACATCCTTTTTTTTTAAACTTTATTTAAGATTTTATAACATGAATAACATATAGGATTACATTAAAAAAAAATTAAGAATAAAATAATAAAATTACAATACAGTATCAGTAATCTAAATAAACTATACCCTCCCCAATAATTATGACACATTAATAACCCAACTCAAATTAGTCCAACCCCCCCTTCCCCAAAATAAAGAGTGAAGAATTAATAAAGTTAATAATATATGTGAGAAAAAAACCCATTTACAAAAAAAAACAAAAACATAACCGATTAAAATACTAACAAAAAGAAAAGTAATTAATACTAAGATATCAGACTTAAAAAACATATTTAAATCAAACTTAAATGCATATATTTAACAAACAGAGTAAAGATGAAACATATATTTAACTCAAACTTAATATAAAAAATTAAAGTTAGTAACATTATCTATCAAAAATTCTTAAACAATAATCAATTCTTTAAAAAAATTGTAGCATGAAAAAAAAAGATGAAAAAAAACTTTCTCTATAGAGATAAATCTTCACCAAATATCAACTAACTTCACATCTATCATCATATTAGTCACATAAACCACCATCTTAAAACAAAATTCAAACCTCATTAAGCATTGTACAATTCAATTTTAATACTCTTCCACCATTTTTCCCTTTTACTCTTGAATAGTTATCCAATAAAAGCTCCAATACCACATTTAAATATCCCCAATCATTACGTTAAAATTCAGATATCCAAATAATAAAAACACATCTACAACAAAATCTATATCTTCAACAAATGGAGCATAAACCACAAACAAAATTCAAGCCTCATTAAGAAATGTACAATTCAATTTATAACTTTTACCATTATTCCCTTCGTTCTATAACTAAAATAGCAAAATAATATACACCAGAATTACCACTCCTTTCACCTTAAAGTTAAAGAAAAAATATTTAAAAAAACTTATCCGTCCCATTCACATTTAAATTTCAAATATTCATTATCTACTGAATAAACTTTACAAAAAAAAAACCACATCAATTTTTAGTTTTTTTAAACAATCAAACACTTTCTTAAGATAATTTAGATTCAAGATTCACAAAAATCTTTTCAATTGGAAGAGATTTTGGCTCAACAGATTCCTGCTTCTTCTGCATAACCAAAGGATCTTCTGTTCCTTCCTTCATTCTGGTTGCCTTCCTTGTAGTATGACTGCGTGTGGAAACCCCAGCCACAGCCTCTCCAGCAGTGACTGGAGGACGTTGGCCGGGGTTTTCCCCAGTCCATAATGTATTAAATTCTCCCAGTATATCAAGTTGTATAGGTTCTTCTATCTCAAGAGATGCAGTTTGCAGCACCACCTCTACAGTTGACAAATGCCTTTGAGTAACTCTTTGTTCTAAAAGCTGTTTGGCACCCTCTTTAGGGGGCTCTACCGATGTAACATAGAACTCTACATCCGAACACTGTACCTCTCTCCTGGGATCCATTTCACGCTGAGTCCCGGTGTCTTTCCTGTAGGTAGGCTCCAAAACTTGAACTTTTGGAAAATGTAGTTTTTTGATGATCTGTTGTCATTTTTTTTTTGCTCTTTTCCACCAATTGTACCATCATAAGTTAAATTAACAACACTGAAATTATCTAAACTTTTAAAGAATTTTAACGGGCATTTCTAGACAAAACAATAAGATAGAGTCAGGAGAGGACTGAAAGGCACGTCTGATCCTTACGCCATCTTGCCACGCCCCCCGCAAAAGGGACATTCTTGATGAATAAACATAATATGCGGTTTCTCATTATAGTTCACTTAACTGCTGCTTTGTCAGAGCCCTCAACCCTTGTGGTTTTGGTTTCTGAACGTACGTGGCACCCACTTGGATGCCAGACCTCCGTGGATCTTCGATGAAAAATCCGCAGCTGGATCTGTTCTACAGGTAGTTTATGGGTGAATGGGGCAGTTGAGTTGGATAGCTGAGCAGTAGGACCCTGTGGAGGAGTACTGACCAATTGTGTCTCCTCTTTCCCCCCCAAGCTTTCCCAGTCTGCAACAGTAGCAGTACTTCTGTTATAGTGGCTGCAGCAGTGCTGCTATATCAGGACCAGGATTTGTGATCATGACTGAGGCCAACAGGGCACTGACAGCTTTCTAATCACTTCAGAGATTCAGAACCAGGGCTGAGGAGAGTGACTTGGCCATCTTATGCTCAGGTTCACAGGTGAACTGGACAGGAGATTATGAGGCTCTCAGGGTTACAGGAGCACAAGAGCAGCTTTATCAGAGAATGTGGCAGGATTCATGGATACTTGAAGCCTCTGATTGGACTCTCGGTTTGAGGTGTCTCTTTGTGTGCCTTCACACGGCAAACAAAGGATAAACAATTTATGGACCCCTGAATCTTGAATAACTATTAAAAGTTGGAAAGAATTTCCATTGATAGAGAACATTTTCATCAGCACAAATTATCCCAAAAATGCTGAGTGGGCGCAAGGGGGAGGGGAAGGCCAACAGGTGAGCGGTAATAGGTAGATACAGGTAGATGAATGGAAGAGAAAGAAGCTGCAAAATGATCAGGGAAGAGGCCGGAGGGCTAAGAAAGTTTCCTCTTGATAGAATAAGGAAGGGCACTCCTGAGAAAGGGCTCAGGCCTGAAACATTCACTGCCTTTTACCTGCCACTTATTGCGTGATCTGTTGAATTTTTCCAGCACTTGCGTGAACTGCACAAGAGCCTGCCATGTCCAGATTTTCTTGGTTAACTCCAATGTAGTTAACCTCAATAAATGTTTTTAGCAGATGCCATGTAGATTAAAAGATGCAGCACAACGACAGGCCTTTCTGGCCCATGAGCCACACTGCCCAATTGAACTCATGTGGCCAATTAACCTACCAAACTGCAGATGTTGGGAATATGGGAGAAAATCCGAGCACTTGGAGGAAACCCATACAATCATAAGGAGAATGTACAGACTCCTTGCAGAATCTGCCACTGTCTGTAATTTAAATCGATGTTCACAACAGTAATTTTGAATAATTTCAGCATATTATGTAACAATAAACATAGAAATATAAACTAATTAAACATTAAATGAACTTTCACAGGGAAAGTGAAAAGAATTGAAGATTTGCTAGTGATTTGGTTACTTCAACGTGATAACATTTTATTTGTTATTTTCCATAGCTGTTCTACTCTGACATTGGACATGGAAACTGTGAAGGTAAACACTTGCTTTAATTTGTTTCTGATGTGGGTGCGATTTCTCTTTTCAGAGAAATGAATTACAGAATTGAATATGAAGAAAGAGTTGAGCAGAAATGAATTACAGAATTGAATATGAAGAAAGAGTTGAACATTCAAGATTTATGACAAAATTTTGAATGGTTTTCATCAATAAAAACAGTAACTAGTAAAAATTCTGCCATATCAGATAGTATCTGTGAAACTAGAGTTAATATTTGACGTTGATGATCTTTCAGCCCTGCTGCATCTTATAACATTGATCATTCTGCACAAGTTCAGTCACCTCATAACAATAATTTTTTTTAAAGTTATCAGAGGCCACAGTCCAGTTAAGGCCCAGAATGTTCCAATTCTGAACAGTTTTATTAGCATTGCGATCGAATTTACTAGTGTGGTGCGCTGTCGGTCAGAAGCAAACACACACAAAACCAAAAGACTGTACAACAGGCTTTATTCGACATAAATTTCCACAGAGCCAGCTGTGAGGAGAGCTGCAGTAAGCTCTGAGAGTGTCTTCGAAGGGCTGGCTCAGGCTTATATCCTGGAGGGTGATTGACACCCGACCAGGTGGGGCTTGATCTATTCAGGTCGGCTGATTGACAGCCAGCCAGGTGTTGTCTTGTCCCCATGCTTTTCTGCAGGTACAGAGGTTGTCCCCTACCGTAGGCCAGTGGTGTACCACCACATTCACCCCCTTCTTTAAAATTGTCTCGGGTGGGGGGAAGTTGCAGTAAAGAGCCCCAAAACATATATACAGTATTTACAGATTGAGATGGTCCGGTGGCCGTCGATGTCTCTGCGACTGTCGCAGGACTGGCTCCTGATCACTGGTCAGTGAGGGTTTGCAGGGGCTGGGGGCGAGGTCCGGAGTGGCTGGCGTGGTGCAGTGCAGAGGAGTGGCCGGAGGGGCCGGGGTTAAGGCGTGTGTTTTGCATCAGATGGGCAGGGGGGTTTTCCCCCCACGGTTGTATAAGTCCTTGGTGCCCAAGGAGGTCTTGAGTGTCCCGTAGCTGTCCGGGGTCGGGGGTGTGTGTCAGGCCGGCGTGGTCCTGGGCTGGAGGATGCTGTGCTGTGGTGGGTGCTCCTGCTGGTGCCAGGTCCCTTGTCGAGATGGTGTGCTCCCTGCCACTGCAGAACCTAATATAGGCGTAGTTGTGGTTTGCGTGTAGGAGGAAGACCTGCTCGACCAAGGATTCGGCCTTGTGTGCCCACACATGTATACGCAGGAGTACCGGTCCCAGGGACATAAGCCATGCTGGGAGAGATGTTCCTGTCGCCGAGCTCCTGGGGAACGAAAACAGGCATTCGTGAGGGGTCTCGTTGGTAGCCGTGCACAGGTGTGACCAAATGGTATGGAGCGCCACGGGGAGAGCATCCTTCCAGTATTCTACAGACCACTCCTTTGACTTAAAGGCCTGGAGAACTGCCTTCCAAATCACCCTTTTTTCGCATTTCACTTGCCCATTACCTCTTGGGTTGGACCTAGTCGTGCGACTAGTCGCGATGCCCCCTAATGTCAGATATTGGCATAGTTCCTCACTCTTGAAGCTAGATCCCCGGTCGCAGTGGATAAATGCGGGGTAGCCAAACATGGTGAAGATCTGTGTCAGTGCCCTGATAACGGTGGCCGTGAAGGTGTCTGGGAAAGGGATTGCAACAGGGAAATGGGAGTACTCGTCTATGACTGTGAGGAAATAGACGTTGTGATTCGTGGAAGGCAGAGGCCCCTTGAAGTCTATGCCGAGGCCCTCAAAGGGCCGAGTGGCCTTCAAGACATGAGCCTGGGGTGGGTGGAAAAAACGAGGTTTGCATTCCACACAGACCCAGCACGCCTCGGTCATGGCACTAACGTCCCTGATGGTGTACAGGAGGTTCCGGGACTTGATAAAATGGTACAAGTGGGTGACACCCGGGTGGCAGAGGGACTCGAGCAGTGCTTGCAGCTGGTTGTTGTGGAGCGACGCGCAGGTCCGAGTGAGGGCGTTTGGGGAATCATTAAATTTTCCCGGACGATACTGGATGTCATAGCTGTATGTTACCAGCTCGACTCTCCAGCACAAGACCTTGTCGTTTTTAATCTTGCCCCTGTGGGTGGTGTTGAACATGAATGCCACTGCCTGCTGGTCAGTGAGGAGGGTGAACCTCCTGCCGGCCCGGTAGTGGGGATAGTGGCAGACCGCTTCTTTGATTGCCTGGGCCTCCTTTTCAATGGTGGAGTGCCCTAGCTTGGAGCCGTGGAGGGTCCTGGAGAAGAAGGCGACTGGGCGCCCCCCCTTGGTTGAGGGTAGCGGTGAGGGCTATATTGGAGGCATCGCTCTCCAACTGGAAGGAGGAGTCCTCGTCCACAGCATGCATCGTGGCATCTGTGATGTCTTGCCTGATATGCATGAAGGCTGCCTGCACCTTGGGTGGGAGCGGGAAGGTTGTTACCTGGACCTTGTCCGAGACGCAGGGATCCCACTGTGAGTAGTAAGAGAAATAAGCCAAGGCACCTGCGGAGGGCTTTGAGCATGGAGGGGAGGGGCAGCTCCATTAACGGGCACATCCGTTCTGGATCTGGGCCAATGACACCCTGCTGAACACGCACTTCTCTTTGTTGTAAGTGAGGTTCACCTCCTCGGCCGTCTGGAGAAATTTCTCCAGGTTGGCATTGTGGTCCTGCTGGTCATGGCAGCAGATGGTGACATTATCCAGGTACAGGAAAGTCACCTTTAGCTTGTGCCGGTCTACCATCCGATCCTTCTCCCGCTGGAAGATGAAGACCCCATTCGTGACCCCAAACGTTACTCGGCGGAACTGGTACAGGTGCCCGTCGCCTTGAAGGCTTATCCCGTCGGTGGATGGGGATTTGGTGATAGGCCAACTTCAGGTCAATTGTGGAGAAGAACCGGTAGTGGCCTATCTTGTTGACAACACCGGCTATCCATGGTAGGGGGTGGGAGTCCAGCTGGGTGTACCATTTGATGGTCTGGCTGTAGTCCATGACCATCCTCGGCTTGGTTCCCCCTTTGACCACTAGGACTTGGGCGCTCCAAGGGCTGTTGCTGGGCTCTATGACACCTTCCGCCAGAAGCCGCCGCACCTCCACCCTGATGAAGTCTCTATCTGTGGCGTAATAGCGTCTACTTCTGATGGCTATTGGCTTGCAGTCTGGCGTGAGGTGTGAGAAGATTGCGGGAGGGGTGATGCGCAGAGTGGAGAGGCCGCAGGTTGGCCGGGCCTGGTTGGACGGTGTGCTGTGGAGCGTAAGTGGAGGTAGTGGCCCCCCCGAAGGGTGAAGCTCTGCAGGTGGCATTGGAAATCTAAGCTCAGGAGGACTTGGGCACAGAGTTTGGGCATGGCCCAGCAATCGCACATGGTGGGGACTGTGAGGGAGTGGGGAGGTTGTAGAGGGCCAATGATCTGCCAGCTGGCTTTGAGTGAAGTGGCCTTTCTTGCCACATTTCGAACAATAGTAGTTTTTGGCTGGGCAGTTTTGGCGCGATCGACGATCAGATCCACGCTGGGACCCATAGTACTTACAGGGGCTCTAGGCATCTGCAGCAGCAATGTTTTCTTCCACAGCTTGATCTAGGGCCATAGAAGCCAAATGTGTTGACCATGTGGAGGCCTGAGGAAGCCTGGAATCGAAGGCTTTAGTGTATAGGGCTGCTGCCTTCAGGGTTTGGACTACCTCCACTGTTTTGGCCATGGAGTAGATATAGTTCTCCAGCTTGGTCTATTCGGGTCAGCTGATTGTCAGCCTGCCAGGTGTTGTCTTGTCCCCATGCTCTTCTGCATGTATAGAGGTTATCCCCTTCAGTAGGCCAGTGGTGTACCACCACAACTTATCAGAAGAATACTTCCTGATGTACATCTGAATGACAAATGTGCATTTGAAATTGGAATATTTTGGGTGCATAAGCCAGAAAGTCCAACACAATCTGTAGGTACAGCTGAACCTGCCTAGAATTTGGAGTTACTGGCACTGGAAATCCCCTTTGCCAGCCCTTGCCCATGATCATATCACCTCATATGTTTAATGCAACTAAGATGCACTTCTCTGCAATGTAGTCGTATCCAGGTCAAAATCAGATTACAGTGAGATGCAGAGATTTTCCAGAACTATCTTGAGAGCATCAAAAGATATAATTCAATTTCATGTCCCGATATCCATATAAAATATGCAATCGTTTTTTTTAATTTTTAATTGTGTTTACATTTTTACTTCATTAAAGAACTAAAATGACATGATGACAACTGAGAAAAGAATATGGATAATTGTGGAAACATTGCAGAAGTTCATCTTTAACGAAAGGGAGAATCAGAATAATGGTCAGAAATTACAGGAAAATGCATCACATTATCATATTGGATTAACTGATAATTGATTTCATTTTATTGAGTCAAATTTAGAAACCACTTCAGAATCTGAATGCATGAATAATAGATGCTGTTTTCGGGGTGCTAAATCAGAACTTCACTGAATTTTGATGAAAAATGCCATCAACATCTCATCTACCTTTCAAATTGATGCTAATGCTCAGGATCTACCCAAGGACCAGAATGATATTGTATCGTCAATGTCCTTTCCTTGGTAAAGAATAGAATATAATTTTCAAACTGTTTGTTGCTTTGAGCTTTGTATTTACCAATTAGTTGCTGTGTACATTCCTCAACATGATTATCCAACTGCACGAAAACCAACAAGGTCGGGTCAGATACAGCAATGAGCTCTCTGAACCCTTCTCCATTAACAATGGCGTGAAGCAAGGCTGTGTTCTGGCACCAACCCTCTTTTCAATCTTCTTCAGCATGATGCTGAACCAAGCCATGAAAGACCCCAACAATGAAGACGCTGTTTACATCCGGTACCGCACGGATGGCAGTCTCTTCAATCTGAGGCGCCTGCAAGCTCACACCAAGACACAAGAGAAACTTGTCCGTGAACTACTCTTTGCAGATGATGCCGCTTTAGTTGCCCATTCAGAGCCAGCTCTTCAGCGCTTGACGTCCTGCTTTGCGGAAACTGCCAAAATGTTTGGCCTGGAAGTCAGCCTGAAGAAAACTGAGGTCCTCCATCAGCCAGCTCCCCACCATGACTACCAGCCCCCCCACATCTCCATCGGGCACACAAAACTCAAAACGGTCAACCAGTTTACCTATCTCGGCTGCACCATTTCATCAGATGCAAGGATCGACAATGAGATAGACAACAGACTCGCCAAGTCAAATAGCGCCTTTGGAAGACTACACAAAAGAGTCTGGAAAAACAACCAACTGAAAAACCTCACAAAGATAAGCGTATACAGAGCCGTTGTCATACCCACACTCCTGTTCGGCTCCGAATCAT
Source organism: Narcine bancroftii (assembly GCF_036971445.1). Classification (NCBI taxonomy): domain Eukaryota; kingdom Metazoa; phylum Chordata; class Chondrichthyes; order Torpediniformes; family Narcinidae; genus Narcine; species Narcine bancroftii. The sequence goes on from NC_091469.1 coordinate 344,150,795, forward strand.
GGGTCCTCTACCGGCACCACCTACGGCTCCTAGAACGCTTCCACCAGCGTTGTCTCCGCTCCATCCTCAACATCCATTGGAGCGCTCACACCCCTAACGTCGAGGTACTCGAGATGGCAGAGGTCGACAGCATCGAGTCCACGCTGCTGAAGATCCAGCTGCGCTGGATGGGTCACGTCTCCAGAATGGAGGACCATCGCCTTCCCAAGATCGTATTATATGGCGAGCTCTCCACTGGCCACCGTGACAGAGGTGCACCAAAGAAAAGGTACAAGGACTGCCTAAAGAAATCTCTTGGTGCCTGCCACATTGACCACCGCCAGTGGGCTGATAACGCCTCAAACCGTGCATCTTGGCGCCTCACAGTTTGGCGGGCAGCAGCCTCCTTTGAAGAAGACCGCAGAGCCCACCTCACTGACAAAAGGCAAAGGAGGAAAAACCCAACACCCAACCCCAACCAACCAATTTTCCCTTGCAACCGCTGCAATCGTGTCTGCCTGTCCCGCATCGGACTGGTCAGCCACAAACGAGCCTGCAGCTGACGTGGACTTTTTACCCCCTCCATAAATCTTCGTCCGCGAAGCCAAGCCAAAGAAAAGAACATTCATCTAAAATGACCACACTTTAACTAGGGCTAATGTAGTGTATTATTTTAAAGGAAAAGCCAGGTAACTTTAGGCTGATGATCTTAACCTCAATTGTAGGTAAGATATTGGAAGGATCCTGAGAGATAGATAGAATATACGTACTTTTAGAAAGGAATAAGTAATTAGGGAGAGCCAGGATATTTTCGTGCATGGGAAATAATTTCTCATGAACTTGACAATATTAGCCATCTCCCAGTCTTCCAACATCTCACTGATTATACAAATATTTCCGCCAAGCATCTTGCAATTTCTTCCCTAGCTTCCTATAATGAACTAGGATACACTTGATCAGGACCTACTGTTTAATTGGATCATGGATTTCCTCACCATTGGTAAGAACTACTCCACAATCTCCAACAGTACTGGAACACCCCAGGGCTGTGTTCTTAGCCACCTGCTCTACTCGCTTTATACCCATGGCAATGTAGCTTGTAATGACAATAACACCATCTACAAATTTGCTGACAATACTACAGTAATGGGTTGTATCAAGGAAGGGGATGAGTCAGCACATAGGGTGGAGATTTAAAACTTGGCTGAATGGTGCACCAACAACAACCTTGCACTCAATGTCACCAAAACTAAGGAGCTGATTGTTGACTTCAGGAAAGCCAGAGGTGTACAATCCAGTCATCCTTGGGGGAATCAGAGGTGGAGAGGGTGAGCACATTTAGGTTCTTAGGAGTCACAATCTCGTAGGATCTTTCCTGGACCCAACACATCACGAAGAAAGCATGACAGCGCCTCTACTTTCTCAGGAGTTTGTGGAGGTTTTGTATGACATCAGAAACTCTGGCAAATTTCTACAGATGTGTGGTGGAAAGTTTGCTGACCAACTGCATAGTATGGCAACACCAACACCCCTGATTGTTAAGCCCTCCAAAAGGTAATGGACACAGTGCAGGACTTTACAGGCAAAACCCTCCCCATTACTGAATACATCTACAGGGAACACTGCTGCCGGAGAGCAGCAGTAATCATCAAGGATCCACACCACCCAGCACATGGTGACTCAACCATGGATAACAAGGGAAATTAGAGACAGCATTAGGTCCAAAGAGAGAGCATATCAATTGGCCAAAAAAAGGCTGATACCTGGGATGGCAGGAATAACTTATGAGGAAAGATTGCGCAATTTGGGATTGTACTTGCTGGAATTTAGAAGATTGAGAGGGGATTTCATAGAGATATATAAAATTCTGGCAGGACTGGACAGAATGGATGCGGAAGGGATGTTTCCAATGGTGGGGGAGTCCAGAACCTGGGGCCATGGTTCGAGGATAATAGGCAAACCATTTAGAACCAAGATGAGGAGGAATTTCTTTACCCAGAGGGTGGTGAATCTGTGGAACTTATTGCCTCAGAGAGCAGTAGAGGGAGGTTCATTGAATATATTTAAGAGGGAATTAGATATATTTCTTCAGTATAAGGGAATTAGGGGTTACGGAGAGAAGGCGGGGATGGGTACTGAACTTTAAGATCAGCCATGATCTCATTGAATGGCGGAGCAGGCTCGAAGGGCCGAATGACCTACTCCTGCTCCTATCTTCTATGTTTCTATGTTCTCGCTGCTGCCATCAGGAAAGAGATATAGGTGCCTCAAGACTCACACCACCAGGTTCAGGTACAGTTGCTACCCCCTCCACCATCAGACTCCTAAAAACAAACTCAATCAGGGGCTAATTTAAAGACTCGTACTTGTGCACTTTATTAATTTTCTTTGTTCTCCCTGTATTGTACAGTCAGTTTGTTTGCATTCATTATCTGTTTACAGTTTATTTTGATCATTTACATGTTCACTCTGTATAGTTAATTTTTTGCACAACCAATTAGTTAATTCTGCCTTGCCTGCAGGATAAAGAAATTTCAGAGTTGTATGTTATGTCATGCATGTACTCTGACAATAAATGTGAAATCTGGATTTACCTAACAAAATTCATCTTAAGTTTTCCATCACCTCTGCATTTATAACGTGAATTTTCTTCTGTCCATTGATATTTTCTTCTCCAAGTTCTCTAAACTCTTTGTCTTCCTCCATAGTAAATACAGATCAGAAATTTTTGTTAAGAACCTTGTCCATCTCCTGTGGTTTCACACAATGCTGCTCTTTGAGGGTAAGGGGCCCTGTTCTTTCCCTTATTACTCATTCATCTTTAATGTAGAAGTTCTAGCGATTCTCCAAAATATCTGCCTGAGCCCTGCTTGCCTTCCTTATTTCCATGTTAAGTGAATTCTTACAGCCTCTATTGTCTCTAAAATAAATGACTTATTAGTGCATTGAGATAGCCTCATTCTGGGAGATCGGCCATTATGACCAAAGATACTCCCTTGCCAGGTAAGATGTATAATGTCAACCTGGAAATCAGAAGAGAGCCTGAAAGTTCAACAATGGTACATAGAAATGAATAAATGTATTCCATTGGAAAAAATAACATATAATTTTAAAAAATAACGTCACAGTATTCGAACAAATTTGGGAACCGTACATGGAACACAACGGAGAGGGCCTACCGTGGACCTCCACCCCCCTAAAATGACAGAATGAGAAGACAAAATGAACTGACCCAGTGTGTAAAAGTACAATACACAATTTTCTTGTTTATTTTCATTGTGTGTTGACATTGTTTAATGGGTTTATTGTATTATATATGTTGAACGTTTAGTGGGTGGGGAGGGGGGTGGGAAGGAGGAAGGGAAGGGAGGGAGGGAAAAGGGGAGAAAATGACACTGTGTATATTCAAGAGGGAAATGGTTGTGTGTATTTTGGTCAATATGTTTCACAGTGTGGGAAAAAAAAATTGATTGTAATTGTCTATTAGTGGCATATGCCTCCATTTTCTTGGCCTGCTCTCAATATGTTGGTCATCCAGGGTTTCGTAATATTGCCAGCATTGCTCTTCACTCCAACAGGAACATGCTTCCCCTGACCATTCCCTGTCTCTTTTTAAAAAATCTTCCCACTTGCCAGACTCATCTTTACCTGCGAACAGTCACTCCCGATCAATCTTTTGTGCGATTCTGTCTAATTCTCTCAAAATTTGCCTTTCCTCAATTTAGTACATTAACTTGTTGATCTCTCTTCTCTTTTTTCTTATGTATACATAACTAATATTAAATCTATTTACTTAAAAACTGTATATTAATATGCAAAAAGAAAATGCTGGTGAAAGTAGGAAATGGTGAAAATACTCCACTGATCAGATTACATCCATAAAACTAATGTTTCAATAATTTGACTTTTCATTAGATTCATCCTATTAGGACTGGGTTGCTCTGAAATTCCATGTTTTTTTTTTAACCTTGAAGTTCACTTAAGTACATTGAGCAGTTGAAATAAAGCAATGGTTTTCAAACTGCCACCCAAACTCACATACCATTTTATGTATTCCCTGTGCCATAAGTGCTCTGTGTTTAGTAAGAGATTGCTTAAGGTGGTATGTGAGTGGGAAGAAAAAGATTGAAAACCACTCTTTTAATCATATGTAATTGCCTCATTTTGTGCAATGTTTCATAACTGTAAAGGAAATGGGCCAATGACCATTTATCTCAAGAAAAATATTTCAAGTAACAACTGGGTCTCGAGCAGTGGTTCCCAACCTTCCCTCCCCACTCACATCCCACCTTAAGCAACCCCTTACTAATCACAGAGCACCGATGTCATAGGGATTATTTAAAGTGGAATGTGAGTTTGGGGAGAGAGTGGAGGAGGCAGTATGAAAACCATTGAAATAGAACATCCAAAAATGAATCACTTGGCATTCTCTCTGTAATGTTGATACTGGTTAGAGTATCGGAGGTGAAGGGTTACAGATCTATTTCCAAATGCTGTAGGTTAAACCTCACTCATTTTACCTTATATTGTCAGTTTTGCCTTCTGGGGCCTGGCTTGCTTGTGTTGAATATTGGACTTTGGTGTGAAGAATCCCTCAAGGGTAATTCATTGATGCAGGACACATGCTAGTAATATTGACAGATGGTGTGGGAAATAATGACAACTGCATTCATCTTACAAAGAAATGGTTTCCTGTCAGACAGACTGCTGCTGCACGGGACCGAGGTTTGGAAGAGAGTAGCGCTAAGATTGTGAATGATTTAAATAAAGAAGCAAAATAACATGTAGAACATCAAACATCTCAGAAGACCAAAAAAGGCAAGCATCTCTTCAGCATTTCTTAAGATGGTGCAGAAAGAGGTAAAACCAAACAATCTGAGTTAAGATAAATAAGAAAATGAAAGCAGGGGTTGGGATTTTTTTTAAACATTGGTATTAATGCAGTGCAATCCCCATTATTGGGCACCTATGAAGATTGTAGGTGGTGGAAATGCAAATTTTATGGTTGACTGAGGTTCACTCTTACAAAGCTTAACTAATACACCTACTGAATATACCCTTTGAAAGACAAAAGGCCGTGCAAATCGTAAAGTAATTTGAAAAAAATTCAGTGTTGTCTATAATTATGTGAAGTTCACTTTAATGAAGTAATTCCTGTAACTTATAAAATTTAAATTAGAATCCTGTCGCTGGTGCTGTAAAAGTGTGCACTATCCGCTACGCTAACAATGTTGCCATCATAATTAACCCATCCCTTCCCCCAGTATTATAGATAAATCCTTAGTAATATACCTAAAACTAATGAAGATAAAGACTCTTACTAGGCAGAGATAGGGAGACACTGGAGAGCCTCCCCAGCGGCAAGCAGCATTGACCAGCCCTTCACCCTGCTGTCCCGATGAGACCCTTGGCGCAATTTGACTCACCTCCACTCAAGTGTCCTGCTTAAGCTCTTGGCACAAACAGATTCACCTCTACATGTGTCCCATTCAGACCCTCAGTACAACCTGGCTCACCTCCATGTCAGTGTCCTGGTCAGATCCTTGGCACAACCTGATTTACCTCCACTCAAGTGTCCCAGTCAGGCCCTCAGAACAACTAACATACCTCCATACTAGTGTTCTGGTCAGACCCTTGGCACACTTTCCTTTAAATTCAAACCCCATTTGGGAGCACTGTAACAGCGTTGTGCTAACTGCTGCGCTAATTGTGCCATTGTCATAATTAACAACCCCCTTTTCCCTGAGTTTACAGATAAATCCTTTATAATATACTAAGAAAGATAAAGCTTAGCAGGTAGGGAAGAGGGAGACACTTTAGAAGAGTCGCCCCACTGGCAAGCGGTATTTGCCGGCTTTTCATCCTGGCTGTGCCATTTTATTTAAATACAACTTTATTGAAACTTTATTCAAACAGCTGCCGTGGGCGGGCCAAGACTGGGTTGCTCCGCTAGTTGAATATTTGCTTCCAAACTTTTACTTTTATAATTTTAAACTTTTATTTAAAGCTTTATTTGTTCCTGAAGATTGACTTTATTTACATGAGGTTATTTTCGTTGCCATATATATGAGGAAATAACTGAATCCAATGAGTTAAATAAAGATTTGTGAATGAAAATTGGTAAGGCTTGAAAAAAGTACAGAAATTTACGTAAGATGTTCATTTTAATCATATTGGTACATTCAATCATTGTAATGGTGAAAATCCATAAAGTAATAGCAAGAAATTTCCTTTCAATAAATTTTTATAACTTTTCTTAATTGTAATACCTAGGTAGTGAAATTTGGTCTTTCACTACTTTTAACAGAGAATTAGGATGCATTAAAAAAAAGATACCTTTCTGGGTAATAGTTCACACTTGTATAAATTTAATTTATAACCCAAAAAACTAGGCAAATTGTGCAAGCAAATATATTTGTTATAGAAATCTCTGGATTTGAAATAAAGAGAAATGAATCATCTGCGGAAAGGGATACTTTATAGTTCAACTCCATTTCTGTTTATTCCTTTAATATCTCTACAATGTCAGAGGGCGACAACTAGAGTTTCCAATACCATATTAAAAAAATAAAGGACTTAAAGGGCATCCTTGACACATACCCCTATACAATTCAAATATCCTTGATTGTTGTGAATCAAAACAAATTGAAGCCATGGGACATGAATATAATAATTTAATCCATTTAATGAAATCTAGACAAAATTTAAATTTCCCTAACATAGCAAATAAATTTTTCCATTCTACTTGATCAAACATACTCTCAGCATTTAATGAAAGAATACATTCCTTTGTTGGGATGGAGGGTAAATTCAATAATCGATTTATGTTATAATAAGAATAACAATTTTTAATAAAACCAGTTTGGTCAGAATTGATAATTATTGTTAGTGTGGTGGTCTGTCATTGAGGCAATCAAGCTGGTGATCCAGGCTGCAAGTGCAACCAAAGGCCAACAGCCTGTGCAGGGACACTGGCCCCAATAAGTGAACCAGCAAATGAATGGCAAGGGCAGCTTCAAGGCCAACGACCTCAAAATGGTGCTGGCCTTGCTCCACAGCCAACAGACAGGGAAAGAGTGGGAGGAAGAAAGGCATTGTTATGCAGGAAATACCCACACCCGGGAAACCCACTTTTGTTATGCAGGTCATGACATCAGTAAAGGGGGGGGCAACAGTGGGAACAGTGTGAGTAAATGGTTATATAGTTATACGGTTAAAAGTTGGGCCTGAAGCCCCAGTAAAACACAAAGCTTAACCTGACTACTCTACATGTGTGTATCTTCTTTTGAGTAGCGTGTGGCTACAATTGGTGAACCCAATGTTTTAGACGGCTTCCAAACCCAATGATGTACGAACCAGCTGCATTCCACACGGTCGCTCTCAAGCTGCCAACCTTCTGGACGAATCAACCACGCGTGTGGTTTGACCAGGTTGAGGCACAGTTCCAGATCCAGCAGATCCACCTGGTACTACCACGTGGTGAGCACCCTGAACCAGGACACGGCAGGTTGAGTGGCCAACTTCATCGAAGACCCCCCCCCCCCCACCCAACCTGAAGGTGCATACACTGCCTTCAAGGACTTGCTGATTGACACCTTTCGGCTCTCACAGCGTGACAGAGGGGCATGTCTGCTCCACCTGGATGGGCTAGGGGACAGGCCCCCATTAGTTCTCATGAATGAGATGCTGGCCCTCCTGGGCAAACACAAGCCCTGAATCATGTCCGAGCAGGCATTCCTGCAGGACATCCAACTGATCCTGGTTGACACGGATTTCAGCAACCCCTAGAAAGTTGCAGGATGAACGGACATTCTGTGGAAACAGAAGAGAGAGTGCTCGGCATCCGTGGGGATCATCACTAAATCCTGCAGCCAGACCAGTGCAGACCAGCTGAGAGAACAGCAGCCCACAGAAGAGGCGATCCCAATGACCAGTTGTGTTTCTACCACCAGAGATGGGGCACCAGCGCCCGCTGGTACAAGCCACCAGGTACATTTCAGGGAAACACCAATGCCAGCTGTCACTAAAGGCCACAACGGCTGGCCAAAAATACAGATTCCTCTACAATTGGGACCGCCAGTCTTGGTAACGCTTCCTCATGCACACAGGAGCAGAGGTCAGCCTCCTACCTTTGTCGGGACAGGACACCAGGAACTGGCAGTCGGGACCCATGCTGAGGCTGCCAACAACAGCACAATCTGGACCTACGGTACCCACAAGACCCAACTGCAGCTGGGAGGCAGCCTTTTATCGTGGGTGTTCACGCTAACTGCAGTGGAACAGCTGGTCCTTGGAGTGAACTTCCTGTGCACCCACAGCCTGCTTGTGGACCTCAAGGGATGGAGATTGGTCCACACCAAGACTTTTCAAATCTTCTGCCTCAAAGATGACAAGCTCCCAGCATTCCACTTAGACTCTGTACACTGATCGAACATCGAGTATGCCAGGGTTCTGGCCAAGTTACCTGCAGTGCTCACCCCCAATTTACCACGACAATGCCCCAACGTGGAGTACAGCACCACATCCTGACCCAGGGCCAACCGCTCCATGCAAGGGCAAGATACCTTCCTTTGGAGAAGCTTCAGCTGGCGAAGGAGGAATTCAGGAAGCTGGAGGAGCTCGGCATTGTACGGAGGTCAGACAGCCCATGGGCTTCTTCCCTGCACATGGTACCCAAAGCAACTGGGATCTGGAGACCATGCTGGCCCAACAAGGCCACAGCACTGGATCAGTACCCCATGCCACACATCCAGGACTTGGCGGCTAACCTGCATGGGGCAAGGATCTTCTCTAAGGTGGACCTCGTGCAGGGATATCATCAGATCCTGGTACACCCCAATGATATTCCCAACACTGCCATCATCATTCTGTTCAAACTTTTCAAATTCCTTCAAATGTTGTTCTGCCTAAAGAACTCTGCACAGATCTTCCTGCGACTCATGGACGCAGTAGCAAAGACCTGGAAGGTACCTTCATGTACCGGGATGTCATCCTGGTGGCGAGCAAGACCTCCACAATCACTACACCCAAATGAGAAAGTCTGGCCTGACGATCAACCCTGCCAAATGCCCATTCGGATTTGAGGCCATCAACGTCTGGGACCATTGGATAACTAGGGAAGGAGCCATACCTCCACCCAGTAAAGTGGAGGCCATCCAGAAGTTTTCTAGCCACAACACAGCCAAGGGACTACAGGAGTTCATGGGGATGATCAATTTCTACCACAGGTTCATTCCCTCAGCTGCCCAGATCATGCGGCCCTTGTTCATCCAGATGGCAGGCAAGGCGAAGGATACACCTAGGACAAGGAGTCAGCAGAGGCCTTCATGAAAGCCAAGGAAGCCCAGTCAGGCACCACTCTCCTGGTACATCTAAGCGCAGATGCTTCAATCACCCTGACAGTGGATGCCTCAGGAACGGCGATCAGCAGAGTTCTGGAGCAGCAGATTGAAGGAAATGATGGCTGCTGGTTTTCTTCAGCAAACATCTGCACCCTACAGAACTGAAGTACAGAGCTTTCGACAGAGAGTTACTGGTGCTCTACAGCCAACTGCCACTTCAGATTCTTCCTAGAGGGCAGATCATTCAAAGCTTTCACAGATTACAAGCCTCAGACCCCTGGTCGGCCCACCAGCAATGACACCTATCTTACATCTTGGAGTACACCTTAGATGTAAGGTACGTCTCTGGCAAGGACAACGCAGTGGCCAACGCACTGTCCCGGCAAATTATCTACACACTATCAAGGGGAATGGACTTAGTATCACTGGCAGAGGACCAGCAGAAGAACAAGGAGATGCCTCAATACAGCACTGCCATATCGAGACTGCAGCTCCAGGATAACCCAATCAGCACAGGTAACATCACCTGTGCGACGTGGCCAGACCTATCATCCCGGTGGCTTGGAGATGGCAGGTTTTCAAATCCATTCACGGGCTGGCTCACCCATCCATCAGGACCACGGTTATGTGGCATGGATTACAGTATTAGGTCAGACGCCAGCGTTGAGATCGGACAAGTGTGAAATGGGCAATTGCATTGCAGGCCCTTCCTATTAAAAGTAGAACAGATCAAATGCCGGGGATAAACCCTTGCAAGTGTGAAAGATTCAGTATCCCGGTTAGGAGTGGTCTAGTGTGAAAGGCCAAAACTCCATTCCTATCCTGGGACACTGAATGGTCAATTTAGTGGGACGCAAGTGTGAAAGGGGCTTATGACTCAATCTATTGTGGGGTCATTACCCTGGCAGAGTAACTGGTTAGTGAACTCCAGAGAGAGAAAAAAAACAATTATGTTAAAAATGAATCCAAGGTTACAAGTGACCATAATTATTGGATCTTAAAAAAATTGTTTAAAAAAAACCCCAATCTAGAACAATAACAATGTTCTTTCTATTTAGCATTTTCCAAACAAGAAATTCTTGCTAATGTTTCACATTTGTAATTTTGTGCAAAGTATGTTATCCTCTGGATTGATGGCAGAACACTTCACACCTATTTAGATAATGTTTAATCATATAATCAGCACAGGAGCAACAGATTAAAATCTTGATTTGCCTTCCCTTTTAGAAGCAAGTATCATTAATCATGAAATATTGTAGCCATTATTTAAATCTGTATCCTCTATTTTAATATCTCTTCACTGTTGGTCTTGGGATTCTAATGAGGTTTTGACCAGAATAGCACAATTTCCTCAGGCATCCATTCTGTCCAGTCCTGCCAGAATTTTATATGTCTCTATGAGATCCCCTCTCAATCTTCTAAACTCCAGCGAGTACAATCCCAAATTGCACCATCTTTCCTCATAAGTTATTCCTGCCATTCCAGGTATGAGCCTGGTGAATCGCCTTTGCACTCCATCCATTGCAAGAACATCCTTCTTCAAATAAAGCGACCAAAACTGCACACAATACTCCAGGTGTGGTCTCACCAAGGCTCTGTACAGCTGCAGTAAGGTATCCTTATTTCTATACTCAAACCCTCTTGATATGAAGGCCAACATACCAATTGCCTTTTTAACCGCCTGCTGTACCTGGATGCTCACCTTCAGTGACTGGTGCACAAGAACCCCTAGGTCTCTCTGCACTTCCCCATCTCCAAATCTATTTCCATTCAAATAGTAATCTGCCCTCCGGTTTGTATTACCAAAGTGGATAACCTCACATTTATCCACATTGTAGTGCATTTGCCATGTATCTGCCCAGTCCCTCAATTTATCCAAATCACACTGGAGCTTCCTGACCCCCCTCTTCAATGCACACAACCCCTCCTAGCTTAATGTCATCTGCAAATTTGGAGATATTACATCCAATCCCCTCATCTAGATCATTAATGTAAATTGTGAACAGCTGGGGTCCCAGTACAGATCCCTGTGGCACCCCACTGGTCACCACCTGCCACTCAGAAAATGAGCTGTTTATCCCAACTCCCTGTCTTCTATCTGCCAGCCAGTTCTCAATCCACATCAATACCTTGCCCCCAATCCCATGAGCCTTGATTTTGCATGCTAGTCATTTATGTGGGACCTTATCGAAGGCCTTTTGGAAATCCAGCTACACCACATCCACTGGCTCTCCCCCATCTATTTTACCTGTCACCATCTCAAAGAATTCCAATAGATTTGTCAAGCACGATTTACCTTTTGTAAATCCATGTTGACTCTGTCTGATCCCTTCTCTGCTAGTCATATGCTCCGCTATTACATCCTTAATAATGGATTCCATCATTTTGCCCACTACTGATGTAAGGCTCACCGGCCTATAATTCCCCGCTTTTTCTCTACCCCCCTTTTTAAATAGTGGGGTAACATTAGCTACCCTCCAATCCATGGGTACTGATCCTGAATCTATCGAGTTCTGAAAAATAATTCTTAAAGCATCTGCTATCTGAATGTCCACTTCTTTAAGTACCCTAGGATGTAGATTATCAGGCCCTTGGGATTTATTGGCCTTCAATCCCTTCAATTTCCCCAAGACCATGTCCTTAGAGATACTGGTTTCTTTCAGCGCCTCCCTTGCATTAGTCTCTATGTTTCCCAACATCCTTGGGAAATTATTTGTATCCTCTCTTGTGAAAACAGAACTAAAGTAAGAATTTAATTGGTCTGCCATTTCCTTATTCCCCATTATATATTCCCCTGACTCTGACTGCAAGGGACCTACTCTGGATTTCACCAATCTTTTCCTCTTAACATATCTATAAAAGCTTTTGCAGTTGTTGTTTTTTTTTTTTGTTTGCCGCAAGCATACTTTTGTAATTTATTTTTGCCCTCTTGATTAATCCCTTTGTTCTCCTTTGGAGAACAAATCAGTGGGAACCCGGGGTCAAAGGCCTGGGTTGACATCACTTGCGGCTTCACTTCTGGTGGCAACCGCTTGCGAACCATGGTGGCAGCCATGTTCAGGGTGGACATCTTGGAGGTCGCTGATGCATACAGACAGCAGCAGTGAATCAGACAATGAGCTGACACTGGCATCTATCGTTCTGGACCAGAGCAGCCCACATCAATTAGCAAAGTCCACCATGGACATCGAGGTAAATAGCCACATTACAAACTGCTTATTTAACACGGATGCACTGAATGTTTTATACACCCAGGTACTGTACAGCAATGGTCCCTCACAGTGACCCCAGTCTAGTGTAAAATCTTCAAGTCCCACTTGACTGAAATCTGAGGTAGCTGCACAGTAATTCTAACCATGGGTGACCCCAAGTACAAGAATCTTAAATTGCTTGCAAATTCATAATTCTGTGCACCAGTCATACTGGGGCTGGATGTCCAGTGCCAACTTAAAAGTGTTCTAATGGAATATGAATACCCCTAGCCCTCATGGTCCATAATAACCAACTTTTAAACCATCCGCCTATCTCCCCAAACAATGACCTAAATCACACCCGCTGCTCATGACCTGCGGTCTGTCCACCCTTCAGGTCCCACCTCCCCTCATTCGAAAACCTCATGCCCAATTGTAAGCCTGTGGAACCAAGAGCAGGTGATACAGCCCTTGGGACAGAACCTTTATCAAGGCTGAGGTTAAATGATTTGTAGCACAAGGGCATCATAGAACCCAGCACCAGTCCTTGGAGAGCACAACTAGTTGTGTTAAAGAGTGGAGAGAAGCACAGGATGGTCATAGACTACAGCCAGACCATCAACCAGTTCACCATCTTGGACTCCTACCCCTCCCTCTCATAGCCGACAAGATGAACAAGATTGCCCAGTATCAGGTCTTCTTCACTATCGAACTCAAGTCGTCCTGTCACCAGCTCCCAATCCATCCAGAGGATAGCCCATACTTGGCGTTCAAGGCAGACGGCCACCTCTACCATTTCCTCAGGGTCCCCTTTGGACTCATGAATAGAATTTTGATCTTCCAGAGGAGATGGATCAAATGGTGGATGACCACCAACTGAAAGCCACATTTCCTTACCTGTACAACATGGCCATCTGTGGCTATGACAAGCAGGATCAAGATGCTAACCAGCAAAAGTTCCTCCAGACTGCAAAAGCCCTAAACCAGAAGAAATGCGTGTTCCACACTTCGCATCTGGCTATACTTGGATGCATGGTGGAGAATGGAGTCAATGGACTTAAACCTGAGCATATGTGGCCCCTGCTGGAGCTCCTACTCCCAATAACCTCAAGGCCCTGAAAAGGTGCCTAGGGTTCTTTTCATGCTATGCATTCTCCCTAATTATGTGGACAAAGTCTGCCCTCTTTCACCTACCTCATTTCGCACATTGACATAAAACCCAAGTGCCCTTCACTCGCATCAAAAATGCCAGTGGCATTCTAATCCTGTACTGTCCAGGGCCCTGAACTCCGGCACTCAGCCATCGAGAAGGAGGACTAGGCCATAGTGGAAGCTGTGTGGCACTGGCGAGATTATCTTGCCGGCAGTCGTTCATCCTGCTGAACCAAGGTGCAGCGGGGAAAAATTTAGGACAAGATCCTAAGGTGGAGAATTGAACTGTCCACCTACCACTACAAGATCAATGAGCCTCCTGATGCCCTGTCCCGGGAAATATGCGCTAATGCCCAAGAATATGGCCTATAACCCTTCACAACAGCCTCTTCCACCCTGGAGTCACCAGCCTCTATTATTTTGTGAGAGCCCACAACATCCTGTACTCGGTTGAGGACATCAGGGAGCTGACATGCAGCTGGCCGGTCTGCATGGAGTGGAAGCCACTCATCTGAACAAGGCTACCCACCCTTTTGAATGTCTAAGTATGGACTTCCCTCCATGCCGGAATTTGTATTTTCTCAACATTGTTGACAAATACTCACGATTCCCATTCGCCATTGCCTGCCCAGATATGACCACAGCCACACACATTAAGTCCCTACGTAACCTCTTCATACTCA